>NW_015386660.1:18751-65076 GCF_001527695.2 Protobothrops mucrosquamatus | reverse complement strand
TGGCTTGTCAAGATGTGTCATTCCAGCCCGTGGTGGCTTATTCCGTGACGCAGAGTTTAAATCGCTTGGTTTAACCTTCTCCGTGTAAACCAGTCCTTAAGGTGGAGGGAAAGTTCCACACCTGAGATGGTGAGCTGATTTTGTCATTATGACGTGGCTGCTTCTGCTATAAGACAAACCTAAGGGAGGATCGTAGCTCATCTTTCTCTGCAGCAAGATTCCCCCCCCCAAATTCAGATTTGGTTGCTAAAAGTGCTAGCTAGACAAGTGAGGAGAGGAAGAAGTCCCTCTACCCAAAAATCTACAGCAGGGGTCTTCAAACTTGGCCTTTTTATGACTTGTGGACTTCAACTCCCAGAATTCCTCAGCCAGGCACGCCAACTGAGGAATTCTGGAAGTCCATAAGTCATAAAAGGGCCAGGTTTGAAGACCCCTGATCTACAGCATCACGTGAAGTGTTAATACCACTTTACAAGGCCTTGGTAAGGCCACACTTGGAATACTGCATCCAGTTTTGGTCACCACGATGTAAAAAAGATGTTGAGACTCTGGAAAGAGTACAGAGAAGAGCAACAAAGATGATTAGGGGACTGGAGGCTAAAATGTATGAAGAACAGTTGCTGAAATTGGGTATGTCTAGTTTAACGAAGAGAAGGACGAGGGGGGACATGATAGCAGTCTTCCAATATCTCAGGGGCTGCCACAAAGAAGAGGGAGTCAAGCTATTTTCCAAGGCGCCTGAAGGCAGGACAAGAAGCAACAGGTGGAAACTAAGCAAGGAGAGAAGCAACCTAGAACTAAGGAGAAACTTCCTGACAGTTAGAACAATTAACCAGTGGAACAACCTGCCTCCAGAAGTGATGAATGCTCCACACTGTAAGTTTTTAAGAAGAGACTGGACAGCCATTTATCTGAAATGGTATAGGGTTTCCTGCCTGAGCAAGGGGTTGGACTAGATGACCTCCAAGGTCCCTTCCAACTTTACTATTATTATTATTATTATTATTATTATTATTATTATTATTATTATTATTATTATTATTATTATTATTATTATTAATAGACCATACATTATAGGATCAAAAATGCTCTTCTGGTTTAAAATAGTTTTGATGTTCTCATGAATCTGTATTCAGATAATATTTATATTTGATTTATATAGCTGCCCGTCCCACATGCCTAACTCTGGGCAGCTTATAAAATTATACCCTAAACAATACCCTCAAACCCCAACGATACAGTACAAACATTAAAAACACTTGAGTGCAACTATAATTGTTCATTGAACATAATTTGCTTGGTGGCTGTAGGTGACCAGGAACTGCATGTCAGGGAGTGCCGGCTTTGGAATAGAAGGGCAGTGAAATAGAGGAGGAAGAGGAGAAGAAGCAGACATCTGTCCTGTATCACCCACTCATAAAAGCAGACAACAGGTAGTCCTTGATTTACGACGACAATCGAGCCCAGGATTTCTGTTGCTTAGCAAGACAATTGTTAAGTGAATTTTGCCCCATTTTATGACACAATTGTTAAGGCAGGAGTCTTCAAACTCAGCCCTTTTATGACTCATGGACTTCAACTCTCAGAATTCCTCAGCCAGGCATGCATGCCTGGCTGAGGAATTCTGAGAGTTGAAGTCCATGAGTCATAAAAGGGCCGAGTTTGAAGACCCCTGTTTAAGGGAATCACTGCTGTTGTTAAGCTGCTGTTGTTAATTCTGAGAGTTGAAGTCCATGAGTCATAAAAGGGCCTAGTTTGAAGACCCCTGTTTAAGGGAATCACTGCTGTTGTTAAGTGAATCTGGCATCCCCATTGACTTTGCTTGTCCGAAGGTCGCAAAGGGGGATCACATAACCTCGGGACACTGCAACCGTCATAAATATGAGTCAGTTGCCAAGCGTCTGAATTTTGATCATGTGACTGGGGGGATGCTGCAATGGTAATAAGTGTGAAAAGCGGTCATAAATCACTTTGTAATTTCGAATGGTCGTTGTAACTTTGGATAGTCACTAGATGAACTATTGTTAAGTCAAGGACTGCCTGTAGTATTCTTTGTCTGCAAACAAAGAATAATGACCAAAATTTTTGTGGACATGTGGAAAGGCTGCATTGGGAACGGCTGCCTTTGGTGTTGGTCAGTTCTCTTGTGAGTGAGATCCAGAATAGAGCAGGTGCTGCTTTAATGGAAAGAAAGAAAAGCAGGACTAGAGGGTGACAGGATGGCAGTGTTCCAATGTCTAAGGGGCTGCCACAAAGAAGAGGGGGTCAACTATTCTCCAGAGCACCTGAAGGCAGAACACAAAGCAACGGATGGAAACTAATCAAGGAGAGAAGCAACCTAGAACTAAGGAGAAACTTCCTGAAAGTGAGAACAATTGATTAGTGAAACGACTTGCCTCCAGAAGTTGTGGGCATTCCACCACTGGAGGTTTCTAAGAAGAGATTGGACAACCATTTCTCTGAAATGGTATAGGGCAGTGGTTCTCAACCTGTGGGTCAGGACCCCATTTGGGGTCGATCGACCATTTCATGGGGATCGCCAAGCAAGGCTGTCCACCATTTTTTTGTCCACCATTTTTTCCCCCTTTTCCGGCAGGTGCCTTACCTCCCTTGGGCTGGGCCAGCTGATGGTCGGCCTGCTCCATCTCTGCCACTTGCCAGCTACGCCTCGGCCGGCGCAGGAGGCGGAACCACGCATGCGCAGCGGTCCCTGGCAGGGAAAGTCCTCGACTTACGACCGGTTGGGTAGTCCTCGACTTATGACTGGTTTAGTCCCCGACTTACGACCGGTTTAGTCCTCGACCTACGACCGGTTTAGTCCTCGACTTACGACCGGTTGGGGTCGCGGCATTAAAAAGGTTGAGAACCACTGGTATAGGGTCTCCTGCTTGAGCAGGGGGCTGGACTAGAAGGCCTCAAGTCAGTGATCCTCTTAGCTTTGTGAAATTATTCAGACTATAGAAGACCTCTCATTGCCATGTCCAGGAAAAACCCTGAAACCAGCCCATTTCAACTGACAGTTGTATAAACCATTAATTGTTGTATATCAACAATATCAACTCATTCATTGAGTACATCATTCATTGTTCAGGCATTCACACTACATATAAGACAGTTGACAGTGAAGAAGAACGCACAGGGTTCACTATCAGTCACCAGGTTCATCTTCCTTCTGAATGGGAAGCAAATGTCTACACAGGACAGTTTTGGTCTCTACAGTTCCAGTCGCAACATGACTTAGCACAGGGGTCTTCAAACATGGCCCTTTTATGACATGTGGACTTCAACTCCCAGAATTCCTCAGCCAGGCATGCTGGCTGAGGAATTCTGAGAGTTGAAGTCCACAAGTCATAAAAGGGCCAAGTTTGAAGACCCCTGACTTAGAGCCTTGGAAAATCTGCCCCTTATGTTCTATAAGTTGAAAATTATTCTTGCTGCAGAAAGTAAGTCTGATTGCCTGTGGTTTCTAAATCAGGGAGAGTGAAAAGATTGTTTGGAATTAATACACTCTCCTCCACTCTTCCTCACTACAAAAATAATTTGACAATGTGGGTAAGGTTGCAGTGAAATGGAACTTGATAACTGTCAATTAAAATAATTAATTTTAAGTTCTTTTCCCTGGAGTGGAGATGGGAGAGCTTTCAAACCAGAACATCTTAATTGAGCCTATGATGCACCCACTGGCTCCATCCTTTTTTAAAAAACAAAATCAGTGACTACATTGCTAAAGGAAGCAAAACACATCTCTCCTCTTTTTCTCTGGCTGCTGCGTTCACCAACAGAATACGAAATAGACACAGCCCAAGTTATATAATAGCTTATTTTAAGCTGTATATGTGTAATTGGATCCACTAGAACAAGCTGTGGAATGAGCAATCTTTGAAATATTTCTGTAGGAGGTTATGAATTATTCTGGATGCACGGCAGTTTGGTTTTTGCCTTGAACTAAAACGTGAGATGTTTATTTGATTAGGAAGGAAACTTACTGCTTTATCTGTTAAGATCAATGATAGTGGTTCAGATGTACTCTTTTAATTTCTAAAGCAGTTTTTGAAGGGCCCTTTAGATGGCAGTTCATTTCCTTTAAAATATGATGAGCCAATCCTGCTATGTTTGTACCCTCCACCATTCATTTTGTTGAGTGGGAATCTGAACATCCTAAAGGCCTATTGTGATGGTACCACCAAATAAATTAGAAAGTTAAGAGCAATAAAGCTATCGTGAAAGGAGCTGTTTATGGTGCTGAATTAGTGTCAGTTTTGGAGTTTGCATGATTCTTGCATGAAACAATGTGAAATTATTGCCCTTAACTGGTAAATTCCAGAGGTGGAAGGACTTGACTTTCTCTTCTCTTCTCTTCTCTTCTCTTCTCTTCTCTTCTCTTCTCTTCTCTTCTCTTCTCTTCTCTTCTCTTCTCTTCTCTTCTCTTCTCTTCTCTCTTCTCTTCTCCTCTCCTCTCCTCTTTTCTCTTCTCCTCTCCTCTCCTCTCCTCTCCTCTCCTCTCCTCTCCTCTCTCCTCTTTGCCCTATACTCAATCCAAACTCAGCTTTTAGGACAGGGGTCTTCAAACTTGGTCCTTTTATGATTTGTGGACTTCAACTCCCAGAATTCCTCAGCCAGCATGTCTGGCTGAGGAATTCTGGGAGTTAAAGTCCAAAAGTCATAAAAGGGCCATGTTTGAAGGCCCCTGATTTAGGAGAATGAAATCGGATTTTATCATTTTTGAATTCTTCACTTTTTGTTATTTTTGGGATATTCAGCCATGTGATTTCTGAGAGTTTGTCATCCTGTTTGTTGGGGGGGGGGCTATCAACCATAGCCGATTGCATGCAACTCAATGAAATTTCCTCTCTGAAAATTCACCTTGAATTGAGTGATGCAAAAAATAATGAGCAGGCATTTTGACATCTGACTTTGATCAGGACAAGCAGTCTAGTTGTCCATTCAGCCTCTTCTTATAGTAATCATTTATAAGCATGTGTGCTTCAAGAGAAAATGTGCTTCTGATCTGGGGCAATTGCTTTTGCTTTTGCTTTGGACTTTGAACTGGCAACTAGTTCTTGTTGTTTTATTTCTTGTTTTAATGTAACTTTTTCAAATGGCATACAGAGGTCAGTTATACCGAGTTGACACATTGCAGCAAATGTAAAATGCTTTCTGTCGGTACTAAAAGATCTATAGGTTGGGAATTATAGCAAGATGAACATTAAGAAGACCCTGACTTGTGGAAGAATGTTCTGAAACCTTTAAAATAGCACTATGATATTTAGTATGATATGCTTACTTTCTTTCCTTGTGACTTCCTACGCCTTCTGTACCTTCTTTTATCATGCTTGTTATTCTCTTTATATACTGTGCTGTTTCTAAATTTAAGGCTGTTCTCCTTCACTGAGGAAGCAGCGTAGCCTAAATTAACCCAGTCTTAGTGGGTGTCTACTCAAAGACTGGTTTCACAATATGCACCAGGCAAGGCTGAAATGGAGATTAACAGGCTGTGGCTTAGTGTGCTGGGGAACTCAAAAGGGTTCCAAGGTACGTTTGTTCCTGCTTACTATATACTTAGAATTTTAGCAACTTTAAAACATAAGACCACAAGACCTAGCCTTATGATATACCTTGATCCTTTGAGAAGGTTAGGGTCTCAGATGATCCAGTATGTGTCACTGGTTTCCACCCACTTCTCCATAGCATATGTCTATCATTATATTCATTTTAAACCACTTAAAGATAGTTTCTATGGTGACCTATTGCATTTGTGCACTAATGGCCACTTAATTTGTTTCCCCTTTAAATGAAGGGAAATTGACTGTGGGGGAAAAACATATATTTAAATTCCTCCTGAAGGAAAGTAAATTTCACCACAAATTTCTTGAAGGTACTATCATCATTAACAATGTAATCTTTCTTTCTTTCTTTCTTTCTTTCTTTCTTTCTTTCTTTCTTTCTTTCTTTCTTTCTTTCTTCCTTCCTTCCTTCCTTCCTTCCTTCCTTCTTTCTTCTAGACACAGGAGAATGAAAGATAGGGCAACAAACTCTTAAAACCACCACCAAAATTAAGGTGGTGAATTTTAGAGCAGATTTCCCCCAAGAGGGAAAATAACAATTGTGAGGGATAATCTCTGCAAAAAGTATTTGGAGAAATGTTGATTCAGCTTTATCGAAAAGTTAAGAGCACTATGTAGGAGTCAATACTGTGCTCTCAATGGGAGGCTGAAGAGCTTTTCTAGAGGTTTGTGTGTCTGTGGCTTCTGTTTTTCTCTCCCTGTGCCGAAGAAGAGAGAGTGCTCCAGCTCAAAGTGTTCTTGCATCTTTTTGCATTGTGCCTTGTCATGGTATTATTATTCAGCTCAACTCACAAGATTCTTGTTTGCCTCAGACTTATCCACACCAGATGGGTCAAAGCAATAGGTTTCTATGCAACCTGTGCACCCCAAGAGAAATCACCAATATTTCATGGATATCCACATGATTATAATATCATTAATACTGAAAGGCCAAAGTGAGGCTTTTTAGTGATGGCTGCATTTGGAATATGCTTGGATTGTTATGACAGTTTGGGAAGTAGAAGCCACTGATGTAGTAATTCCCATTGGATAAAGCAAAAACAGTAGTGGAAAAAATGGCAGGAGATCTGAGGAAAGCACTGAGGATGGATTGGTTAAGCCTTGGTGGAAGGGATAAAAAAGTAGAGGAATTTTAGTCCTTAGGAGCGACATAGAACTAGTGCCCCAAGGCAATTCTTCACTAGGCTAGCTAGTGTGAGTTGAGAAAACATGCAGGGTTGTGTGGCTGTCCCAAAAGGTGTCTCTTTTAGTTTGGAAACTTGCATTTGTTTCTGAGATCTCTAGATTAAAAAAAAACAAAATAATAAGCAGCCCTGGAAGTGTTTTCCAGCTTTTGGTGTGATGGGTGGAAGCTAAAAAGTGGATACATAAACTTCTTTTCTCTCCATTAGTCATAGTCCTTGCACGCGAGCAAATGCTAGTAGAACCTGCTTTTGAAGTTTTGCAGATCAATACAGCAAGATCAGAACCCAAGAGACGGAAGGGGTGTGCCTGCAAAGCCCTTGAGGCAGTTAGACAGGCCAATGATTTCAGAACCAGGGACAGCTCCCAACAACTTATTTCGACAATGCTAGCAAACTAGCTCCACTTTTCCTAACTTGCTTTTTCCATTGGGGTGTTATGATTACTGGCCAGGAGCAATTTGACTTTTCAAAAGCTAAGGCAGATTAAGCTCCATATTATGGCGCACTTGGTGCCATAGAATAGATTGTGGAGCTCTTGGAGATGAGGTGGGGGGGGAATCATCACATTGATGCAACAGAACACTATAGGGGCAACAGCCAGTCTAACTTTGATTGTGTCTGGCGTCTTGGAGGGCTTCAGATCAAGGAAAACCATTTTTACATAATTCCATCTCCTGCCATGTGATCTTCATTAAAGACTCCAGAGAAGCAAGTCTTGCTGGCTTTTTTCTCTTTTTCCTCCCTTAACGAGTATTTGGCTTCTGAAAATAGTAACGGCAGCTCATACCTGTAATTAAGTGCCTGGTTTATTGAGCCAGGCAGCTGATACTAATTGCTAGAAATTTCCAGGTGTATGCCTTTCTTTTCTCTTCCCTTCCCTCCCCTTTCCCCCTCCCCTGTCTCCTTCTACTAAAACAATATTTCTCAATCTGGCACCCTCCAAATGCTTTGGGATTAAAACTCCCAGAATACCAACGCCTGACAATTCTCGGCATTGCAATCCCAACCTAAATTAGCTAACGAAAGAATGAATAACTGAAATTGCACGATCATTGTTGCTTATTGATGCAGCCACTGTGCCCTGTTCTTCCCCTGGGTCAATTTGACAGGGCATAGGGGATTGCACCTGTCCTTTTAGACTTTCTAAAATGGCACACACACAGGGCCGGAGCAATAAAACCCCGAACCTGCTTTGTATGCCCCACAGGCTAGGCTTTCCTTTTTACTGTTCAGAAAGAAGACATTGTTCTGGTAACTCACAGTTCACCTTGATTTTACACAAGGAACATTTAATTCATGCTTTTTGGGTCAGACAGGAGAACATCTTTGTCGCTGTAGGAGAATCGATGGCAGGGAGGGGGTGGGAATGGAAACTGGTCTGCTTGTGGGTGTGAGACATGGATCACATTGACCTTGGGATTTTTTTTTTCTTTGACAGCATTTCGGTCCAAATAAAAGCATGTCTTGCTTGCTCATAGCCTAGGTGCAGAGGAGATGGAGACTGATATATAGTGGAAATAAGACCTGTCCTTCGGGGTCTTTGAGGTAAGTAAGTTGCTATCCAGACATGCACACAAGTCAAAGGATAAACTTTAAAGGAAATCCTTGTAGCTTATGACCAGGCAGCTAATATGCTGAATTATGAATCAATGTGTGTAGGATGCACCACTTTGGTGACTCAGTGCACTGCAGAGAGAATCTCTTCATGTTCCTAAGAGTACAATCGCTTTTCAACCCCATCTATTTCTGATGTCTTTGCTGCATTGCTTTCGGAACCACCCATACAGTTTGTTTTCCTGCCTACAGCAGATTGGGGAAGTGAGGAAAATCAAGGAAGCTTGAATTCTACATTTGGTTGCAACAGGCAATGAGAAATCTTCCCCTCCTCTTCAACTGCATTATTTCAAGGGCATGCCAGTGGAACCATTGGCGTGTCTACTTGGGTTGCAATGGTTTATTTCATTTCAAAAAGTGCTACCAGCATGACACTAGGATTATTATTTAGGTCAGGGGTGGGGAACAATCGCCCTTTTATGACTTGTGGACTTCAACTCCTAGAATTCCTGAGCCAGCATGGCTGGCTCAGGAATTCTGGGAGTTGAAGTCCACAAGTCATAAAGGGGCCATTGTTCCCCACCTCTGGCGTAGGTGGTTAGAAAGACTATACTACCCACTTTGCAACAGAATCATCCCACACAGATAGTGCAAGTTCTTACGTTGTTTTAATGCCGCTTGGATGATTCTTATTTGTCTCCAAATCATACCAGCCCCCCAAACTGGTTTCTTACTTCGTTTCAACATCCAATACAACATCAGCTCTGCTTTCCCTAAGAGGCAACCAGGTAACAAAAACTGATTTCCCAAGCAACCAAATGGCTGATCTATCTATACTCGGCCGAAGAAAAGTAATTGGTTAGTCTTTCAAATGAATCTGAGATGGGGACACTTTGTGGGGAAGATTGTAACACTTCTTGGGCTGCACTTTTTAAAGCGTAATTAGCTGCTCTTTCCCATCAGGGCAAATAATAATAACAATAACAACAACAACAGCCTAACAAGTCGTGTTTTTAATTATACTGTTGGGAAGGTTAAGCAACGTTGGACAATTGTCACTTGACACCTGTTACTTTTGTTTTTATCTTTGCATTTTGATGTCATTCTGCTTTGGTTTTTTCTGAACATTTGTGCCAAGTTGATTGCCGACTTCAACAAACCAGGACAATTGGGCAGGGGGAAATAGCTGGTTTATTGAAAAGCCTCTCTCTCTTTGATGCTTGTGTGTGGTTTCATAACAACAGAGTGAAATAGCTGTGAAGGTCGACTGGTGTGTGGTGGAAAGAGGTGAAGAGGCAGCAAAAGAATAATTCCAGGAATTCATTGTCAGTTTCATGTTGTTTTAATTGGAATCCAAGTGAAGAAAAATTTTTTTGACGCATTCCAAACTTAATATCCAGGAGCTGTAGGGGATTCCTGTCTTGCTTAGCCATCAGCTTTGTCTAAGTGTATAGATTTTAACAAGAAGCTTAAGAGGGAAAAGCAGAACCCTTGAGGCAATATTACAGCACACCCATCTTTCTCTTCAGAATTTCAGTCATTCTATCCCTTTTTTCCTCATTTCCAAGCTCGCCTTATCACTGAAAGTCAGTACCTCCACCATTTCACTGTGATCCTTTATCTTCATTCTTCAGGAAAGGCCCCAAAGATGCTTTTCCAAAAGGCAACTGGACTATCTTGGTCGTTTCCCCCCCCCCCTTTTCCTTGAAAACATTTCACTTCTCCTTCAAGAAACATCTTCAGTCCCGTTCTTTTTCTTTCAAAGAAAAAAAAAAGCATCTTTGGGACAACCATGACCTGGATGATTGAGAACCTCCACAGATATCATCGGGAAATGATTCTTACATTTTAGCAAATTTTGGTGTTCCATTTACTTCCATTTAATGCGTGGATAAGACTTGTGTTTTGGTTGTGCAAGTCTGAGACTCACCATAGGAACTGCCCAGTTCAAGGACTGGATTCCATTGAGGTGCTCATCTCCATTTCCTAGCTGAGGGAGCCATCATTGTCCAAAGATGCTTCTGGGGTCATGTGGTCAGCATGACTATACAATGAGGTGCACGGAATGCTGTCGCCTTTCTACTGAAGTGGTACCTATTTATCTACTTGCACTTGCATGCTTTTAAACTGCTAGGCTGGCAGAAGCTGGGGCAAGAACAGGATCTCACCCCATCACACAGTACTCAGGTCTCGAACTGCCAGCTTTCAGGTTGACAGCCCAGCATCTTAACCGTTAGGCCACCCTGCCCCCTCCCCCAGGACAGTAAGTCATAGCTATTTATTTATTCTTCCAAGTTATATAGCTGTCCACATTATACATATGATTCAATAGGTCAGACCTATTTCTATTTCGGTTTTGGTTTCTATTTCCCCAAATGCCCTCTTTCACTCTCTCATTCACACACACACCATTATGTTCTTCAGCTGCTCGGTCACTTCTCCCAACTTTGGTGCAGCTCCATCCCATCTGGAGATCGAAAGAGGGAGCATGTGGTTAGACAATCATAAAGCGACCCGAAATATCCCGTTTCCAGTGAATGATTCCATGGTTACTCTTTCCTAGCCCAACCCACCTTTCAGGCAGTTGTTGTGAGGATAAAAAGAAGGGTTGATCTCTAAATAGACCCCTGGGAACATCTTAGGTGAAAGGCAAGCTGGCACCTGCTTGTTGATTTTTGTGTAACCACAGCAATTTTATCCCTGCTGAGGAGATATCAGCAAGTAACTGGTACCCAAGGACTTAACCAAACTAGGCTAGTGAAGATGCTTGGTTAGGCAGTTGCAGATGGTCCTTAATGTACAACAGGACTGTTTAAAGTTACAACACCATTGGAAAGAGTGACTTATGACCGGTTTTCACACTTACAACTGTTGCAGCCTTCCCTGTGGTCACGTGATCAAAATTCAGACACTTGACAACTGACTCATATTTATGACGGTTTTAGTGTCCCGGGGTCGTGATCCCCTTTTGTGACCTTCTGACAAGCAAAGTCAATAGGAAAACCAGATTCACTTAACAACCGTGTTACTAACTTAACAACTGCAGCGATTCACTGGGGTAAGAAAGGTTGCAAAATGGGGCAAATTCACTTAACAATTATCTCATTTAGCAACAGAAATTTTGGACTCAGTTGTGGTCGTAAGTCTGGGACTATGTGTACTTCTTTCGAAAAAAGAGGAATGGAAAACTCAAAAGGAATAGAATGGAGTTCTTTGAAAGGGGTTAGGGCTGTCTGGCTGGAACCCACAAAACAAAACTGTAAAGCTTTGTTTTAATATCTCTTGTGTCTTGGTCAGGTTCTCCATAATGTTTGAGGAAACTCAGCTCAGCTCAAGGGAATGCCCTGCTCTATGTGACCCCCACCCCCCAACTCCAAAGATCCTGCATGTGTCAATATGCACGCACATAGATCGGTTTATTCGTAGAGGTAGATTTCCTCCCAAATAAACTGCCTCCACTTCCTTCCTTAAGAAAGGTCCTCTTTCTTAATAAGGGAAATAAAAATGAAAGCTATCACCATGATTATTAGTATTCCAAGCACTTACGCAGAGACGCTGCAAAGTAATCCTGCTGTTCAAAGCCTTGCGAGCAAGGGGGAAAAAAGAGTCACGTGCAGTGGTGGGATTCAGCCGGTTCACACCACTTCGGCAGAACCGGCAGCTAAATGTTTGTTGCCCAGGCCCAGAATGGACTTCCGGAAGCGGCATCTACACAGAGAACCGGTTGTTGACCTATTTGAATCCCACCACTCCTTCCTTCCTTCCTTCCTTCCTTCCTTCCTTCCTTCCTTCCTTCCTTCCTTCGGTAGGATTCAGCCAGTTCGCACCACTTCGGCAGAACCGGTAGCTAATTTTTTGTTGCCCAGAATCCAGAATGGACTTCCGGAAGCGGCATCCACACAGATAATCGGTTGTTCACCTATTTGAATCCCACCACTCCTTCCTTCCTTCCTTCCTTCCTTCCTTCCTTCCTTCCTTCCTTCCTTCCTTCCTTCCTTCCTTCCTTCCTTCGGTAGGATTCAGCCAGTTTGCACCACTTCGGCAGAACTGGCAGCTAATTTTTTGTTGCCCAGGCCCAGAATGGACTTCTGGAAGCGGCATCCACACAGAGAACCAGTTGTTGACCTATTTGAATCCCACCACTGGTCACGTGCATCCCAAGCGCACTGGGCCACTAATGCTTTCTGCTTGGTCCTTGCATCTGTCTTCATTCAGGATGGCAACAATGGGGGAATAGATTTAGCTGTAAACTCTGGGCACTGCAACTGCCATGGACTTTTTAAATCTTACAACTTCTCTGCCCCCCAAAGTTGTAATATATCTCCATCTCATATCGTAGTGACTTCTACCTTTCTTGCCAGGTTTTCTCCTCTGCCTGGCAGAAACCTGGCAGGTGAGGGGTTTCTACTGCTATGTATTCAAGATTACATCAATCAAATCTCTGCCTATTGCAGGTAGTCCTCGACTTTCGTTCATTTCGAGACCCTTTGAAATCACAAAGGGTCTCTAAAATTGAAAAAAGCGACTTAAGACCAGTTTTCACACTTACAGCCATTGCAGCATCCCTGTGGTCTCGTGATCAAAAGTCGGGCACTTGGCAATTGACTCATATTTATGATGAGCTGCACTGTCCAGGGGTCATGGGATCACCATGACCTTTCCAGCCGGCTTCCAACAAGCAAAGTCAATGAAGAAATGGATTCGCTTAGCAACTGCAGTGAGTCACTTAACAGCAGTGAGTCACTTAATCAAAAGACAGACTTAAGATACAGGAGGATCTGGACAGACTTGAACACTGGGCGCTATCTAACAAAATGAAATTCAATGGTGAAAAAAGTAAGGTTCTGCATTTGGGCAAGGGGAACCAAATGTACAGGTATAGTATAAGGGGTGCCTTGCTCAATAGTAGTAACTGTGAGAGGGATCTCGGAGACCTAGTGGACAATCACTTAAATATGAGCCAGCCGTGTGCTGTAGCTGCCAAAAAGGCCAACACAGTGCTAGGCTGCATTAACAGAGGGATAGAATCAAGATCACTTTACAATGCCTTGGTAAGGCCACACTTGGAATACAGCATCCAATTTTGGTCACCGCGATGTAAAAAGATGCTGAGACTCTAGAAAGAGTACAGAGAAGAGCAACAAAGATGATTAGGGGACTGGAAGCTAAAACATATGAGGAACTGTTGCTGGAATTGGATATGTCTAGTTTAATGAAGACAAGGACGAGGGGGGACAGGATAGCAGTCTTCCAATATCCCAAGGGCTGCCACAAAGAAGAGGGAGTCAAGCTATTCTCCAAAGCGCCTGAAGGCAGGACAAGAAGCAACAGGTGGAAACTAACCAAAGAGAGAAGCAACCTAGAACTAAGGAGAAACTTCCTGACAGTTAGAACAATTAACCAGTGGAACAACCTGCCTCCAGAAGCGGTGAATGCTCCAACACTGGAAGTTTTTAAGAAAAGACTGGACGGCCATTTGTCTGAAATGGTGTAGGGTTTCCTGCCTGAGCAGGGGGTTAGACTTGATGACCTCCAAGGTCCCTTCCAACTTTATTATTTATTATTTATAACAACTGTGGCAAAAAAGGTCATAAAATCAGGTGCAACTCACTTAAGTCTTGGTTAGCAATGGAAATTTTTGGCTTGATTGATCGAGGATTACTTGCATAGCAAATCCATAGAGAAACTCCAAATAAGGATATTGCCTGTGTGGATTTTCACTTTAATTCCTCGTTTGCAACATAGTATTTTATTTATTTATATTTCATATTTCTTAACTGCCCGTCTCCCTCAGAGAGGGGCTTTCGATGGCTGTTGTACAGTTATTCATGTTTGTGTTGCATTTAACAAGGTCCCTGTCCTGCCCTCCTGGAGTTTTATAAATCTGTTATTCCTAATTTATATCTGTGTTTTGTTGAAGAAAATATATAGGATAAAATAGGATGCCTACTATCCTAGCTGGAAACCCTTTCCTTCCTATGCTGGACGGATCCAAGATTAGGAATTACATAAGAAGCTGCCTCCAACCAGGAAAAAACACTGCTCCATCTAGCCTATAATTGTGTAACAAAATACAGAATAATAAGTTAGAAGGGACCATGGAGGTCATTTAGTCCAACCCCCTGCTCAAGCATGAAACCCTATACCATTTCAGACAAATGGTTGTCCAATCTCTTGTTAAAAACCTCCAGTGTTTGCAGCACCCACAACTTCTGGAGGCAAGCAGTTCCACTGATCAATTGTTCTATCAGGAAATTTCTCTTTAGATCCAGGTTGCTTCTCTCCTTGATTAGTTTCCACCCATTGCTTCTTCTCCTGCCTTCAGGTGCTTTGGAAAATAGCTTGACTCCCTCTTCTTCTTTGCCTTGTACAATCTTTGTCTCTGAATGTATCAAACTACAGATCATCCTTGACTTACAATCATATTTGGGACCAGAATTTCCATTGCTAAGCCAGATGGCTGTTAAGTGAATTGTGCCCCATTTTATTTATTTTTTGCTACAGTTATTACGTCAACTACTGCAGTTGTTAAGTAATCACACAACCGTGAAGCAAATCTGATTTCTCCATTGACTTTGCTTCTGGCAAGGTTGCAAATGGTGATCACATGACCCCAGGGTGTTGCAATCATTGTAAATATATGCGGTTGCCAAGTGCCTGAATTTTGATCACGTGACCATGGGGATGCTGCAACAATGGTAAGTGCAAGAGCCAGTCATAAAGTCACTATTTTCAGGCATGTGTGTGACAAAAGGCATATAATATGCTCAGTCTCCATCTGTGAACAGGATCAGTTGGGCTATCGGGACTTCCTTCCTGAATCAGCAGATCTCTGCGCCTGTCCAGGAAAAGGCCAGTGTGAAGCATCTCCCTATAGGCCTTTTGGGATGTTGGCAACACTCAAGGATGATCAGTGGTTGAGAAATGTATGTATAAGACCTACATTATTGCCTGTATCAGTGGTGGCGAACCTATGGCACGGGTGCCAGAGGCGGCACTCGGAGCCCTCTCTGTGGGCACACGTGCCGTTGCCCCAGCCTTGCCTCCCCCCATGATCCCCTCCTCTCCACCAGCCCCCCTGAAGGAGAGTCGCCCCCGAGCGCGGCCCACACGGAGCAGTGCAGCCAAGGACATGGCAGCCAGGCAGCGTAGACAAGACTCTGCCCTCACACCCCATCGTGCAGTTGATGCTTCAGGGCGCGGGCAGAGGGTGTGGCTGCCATAGCGCTGCTGGGCTGCCTGGGTGATCAGCGGCGGGCCCTGGAGGCGGGGAGTGGTCCTGTGGGCAGGCAGGGCGAGGGATGGGGGAGCAGAACGGGGGGGGCAGGGGCGTGGAGCAGGGGCGGGGCCAGTTTTTGGGCACTCGGTCTCTAAAAGGTTCGCCATCACTGGCCTATATTATAACCACAATCCTGGGCAATTTAAAAACAGCAAACAAGAACTCCCAGACCCCAAACCTCCAAACAATCACAGCAATCACTTCCTTGAAAATTGTCCCTTGGCCTTTTCTTTCCTTGACAAGTTCCATTTTGGAATCCTTACTTTGGGGGGGGGGGAAAGTATCGAGGTTTTATTTTTTCATGAAATGCTCTCCTTACAGCAACCATCTGAGATCAGTAGTAGCAGGCTGCAGGGAAATGCATCCCTCTAGCCATGCTCAGAAACTCTCTTTATTTGTAGCAGGGATCATAAATGAGTCCTAGCCTTTAAATTGGTCCCACCCTTTTTAAGCCACACTCCTGACAACTATTAACTTCCCCCGCTCCGTCCCCTACAGTTGTATTAGACACAAAGCAAGTTTCAGCATCTCATTCTCACCAGCATGAATTAAGATTCTAGACGCCACCTTCCTTTTCTCTCCTCTGATGAGCTGCCACAGTAGAGTTAGCAATCAGGAAAACATCATGCGTTGCTGCTGCAATGGCTTTTTCCTCTCGGGGGGAAGAGCGTCACCGGGGAAGGGTACAAGGCTCCCGTCATAGCACACACACACACACACACACCAATCCCTCATGCTGCTCTGCCTTAACAGCAATACAAGCATTCATTAAACTCAGTTGCTGCTGCTTTCACAAAGAGCTTCAACAATAAAACCTGGAAGGCTCATTTCCACCTTTTCTGGCGGAAAGCATGTTAAAAAGAAAAACATGGTTAGAAGAT
Source organism: Protobothrops mucrosquamatus (assembly GCF_001527695.2). Lineage (NCBI taxonomy): Eukaryota > Metazoa > Chordata > Lepidosauria > Squamata > Viperidae > Protobothrops > Protobothrops mucrosquamatus. Next base: position 48,614 of record NW_015386660.1, on the reverse strand, counting down.
TCCAAAAATGCTCCTTCTTTCTCAGAAAGGTGTTAGCCGTCTGCAGAAATGGATTCATATTCTGGAACAATTTTAAGATATGTGGACTTCAACTCCTAGAATTCCCCGATCAGTATATGCTGGCCGAGGAATTCTGAGAGTTGGTCCACACTTATTAGAACTGCCAATGTTGGGAATCATTGTTCTAGAGACAGGACATCTGGGCACCATTTTAGGGTTCTGCTCGGTGAAAAAACTAGGAGGAAATTCCCATGTAGCCATGCTTCCATAGCAGGGGTCTTCAAACTTGGCCATTTTATGACTTGTGGACGTCAATTCCCAGAATTCCTCAGCCAGGTGCCTGGCTGAGGAATTCTGAGAGTTGACATCCACAAGTTATAAAAGGGCCAAGTTTGAAGTCCCCTATTCTATAGCAATATTTGAAGAAATTTAAGTTGTCCCCTTCAAAAGGGGAATTGGCTCAGCTCATGCCATTAGCTCTATCCAGATGCTGAACAGACCTAAGACTGGATTCACAACATGATCATCCATACACTTGAGTTAACAAATTACAACTGTGTTGGGTAGAGTATGCTATATCCAGACAAAGAAATCATACAGCGACTTAAGGCAATGACTTGGTTATACAACTTGCAAAGAACTGATTGCATTCTAGTATAATACAACCCTATTTTACCCTTGATTGTTGGAATCCAACCTAAATGTAATGTTTTGGTGTGTTTTTTTTAGCTCTGTAAGCTATGACAGAGAAAAATGATATTACTTCTTGATCACCCTGATTTGTGTAGAAGCCTGAGTATTAAATTGAGTGGTTAACAATTCAATACATGGTTTTAGCTTCAAAACAACACCAGATGGAGCTCAACTGTTTTTTTAAAGGTTAAACAAAAATCCCACTTCAAAGTAACGATTCATCTTAATAATTTCTCCCTCTTTTTATTTACCAAACCTATTGTGCAGTACGTAGCACTAAACTACATGCTGCCTTAATTATTTTATTTGAAGACTCCCCCAGCATGGCTGGCTGGGGAATTCTGGGAGTTGAAGTTTACAAGTCTTAAAGTTGCCAAGGTTGGACACTCCTGATTTAGATATTGGAGAAAGAACTTAGAAATGCAGCTTTTTCTCCATATTCAACAGAATTAAGTTATATATGTTCTTTTATTGTTTACGCTCTCATCTCACACAATCTATTTACTACCATGTACATGCCATATAAACAATACAGCTGTACAGAAGTTCATTATATTTCTTCAGCTTTTCTTTAAAACTAAACTAGCCTCCTAGGCAAAGGAAGTGCTTAGTCCAAAACAAAATACTTTGTGGCTAACAAGATTTGTGTTCTTCCTAATAAAAGCAAATGCTTTTGACTTAAAGCACCAATTTCCCCATGATCTTTAAATTCTCTAGCCATTCCACTGCCTTGATGGCACTCAACCACCTCGCGCAGAGCTTTGGGTTGCCTTTCCTAGCGTGAGCTGGCAGAAAGTCCAAAGGAGTGCCAGCAGCACCTCGGACAGCTCCCAGACTTAGCAAAGATGGCTGTCAGAAGGGAGCAAGACCCCATTGCCAGGTTGTCAAAGCGCCTCTGGAAAGCTATATAGCACCTCCAGCAAATGTCAGCGTCTCACGTGGTGTCACTGCCTGCTTGCCTACATCAGTTGATGGGGCTCCTGGGTTAATCAAAACACAATTCAACGGAGTCTTTGATCCATAATTAGATCCAGAAACGTATTAGTCTGTCCATCCTTCCTCCACTGGTGCAAAGATTATCAGCAGTTCCTCTGCCAGACCTTAGCATAGAGAGGCCCTTCGCACCAGATGCTCCCAGGATTTCAAAGGGATTCATTGGGAGATGCTAGGGATTGAACCCATGACCTGTGAGCAGTGCAGGTGCTCAGCTGCTGAGCTGTGTCTTTCTTCCAGGCTTACCTTAATACGATCTCTTTCTCTAATAACTTCCTTTGAGGGATAAAGGGGAAGGAATAAGGACCTTATCCATTTTTGGATAAGGTTTAAGTATAAGCATGCTGTAGGTTGTTTTTTTTTTAAAAAAAATGCTTTTGTTTCTCCAAGAATTGGGGAGAAAACTATCTGGAGAAAACTCCATCTCTTTATCCAAACAGGGGAGGGGATGAGTTCTCCTGAGCATCAGATTCGGGCTGGATTTTCAAAAGTGCTCTTTCTCCATTCAGAAGTCCGGTTGCTATGGAAACAGTCTCCGAGTAATGGATTGCTCTCGAGTGGAGAGTTTGGGCAATGGTTGGGCAGCTCAAGGCAGGAGGAGCTGATCCAATAGGCTGCAGCTGTTCAAGTCTGCTCCAGCCTTGTTGTTGGAACTACATTTTTGCTTAGGAAACCAAAGCAATGCAAACAAGAAATATTTCGGTTTCTGAGCATTGTCCGGAGATTGGCTCTGAAATCCTGCTGGTTTAAGTCTTTGAGCAGTAGAAAAATCTCATTTCTGGCTTCCGATTGGCAAACTTCATCGGAATGGAAGAAGCATAAGCCGAAAGGGATATAAGCATTGGTCACACTTATCCCCTGCTCTTACCAGAAAACCCAGCCTGGGTCAGTTTCACAATGCCTTCTAGTCAGTTTCATAAAGCCCACTCATGCTGATGTCCCCTGCTTATTTATTTATTAGATTTTTGCCCCGCTGTTATTACTTTTTAAGTAACTCAAGATGGCAAACATACATACCACTCCCTCCTCCTCCTGTTTTCCCCTCAACAACAGCCCTGTGAGGTGGGTTGAGCTGAGAGAGAAGGACTGGTCCCAAGTCACCCTGTCAGCTTTCATGCCTAAAGTAGAACTAGAACTCACAGTCTCCTGTACAGAGTTACCAAGATGCCTTTCATACTTATGGATGGACTAGAACAGGGGTCCTCAACCTTGGCAACTTTAAGACTTGTGGACTTCAACTCCCAGAATTCCTCAGCCAGCTGGGAGTTGAAGTCCACAAGTCTTAAAGTAGCCAAGGTTGAGGACCCCTGGACTAGAACTCAGTCTCCTGCTGATTGGCCCAAAGTTACGCAGCCAGCTTTCATGGCAAAGGCAGGACTAGAACTCACAATCTCCTAGTTTCTAGGCCAGCACCTTAACCACTAGACCAAACTACCTCTCATATATATACACACACACACACACACACACACACACACACACACACACACATATATATATTTCAAAATTTGAATTGCTAACAAAGAATTAAGGGAGTACTGGGATAGCTATTTCAAACCTTATTTGGTTCTCATCAGCCAGACATACCCTTCTGAGATTCGAACCTGGGCTGTCTGCATGTTAAGTAGATGTGTTAGCCACTAGGCCACATGCTCTTTCTCACTTTGTTAGCTACAAGAGACAGGGGAAGAGGATGAATGCTTTTTCTTTTTAGTGCACCCTGTCAGCCCAAATATGGGAGAGAGAAGTCTTTTGCCGGTATCAGCTCAACCTAGAGCCATCCACAGGCAGCAGTCGCTTAACTGCGACATCATATGTGTTTTTCAAAATTTGAATTGCTAACAAAGAATATATATATATACCTGCCCTACGCTTTCCTCCAGCAACAATCTATAAGTGAAACTGATGTCACAACTTTGAAACACCCTGCATTTTATAGCGCAAAGAATCCAAACTCTAATTGTCCGAAGCCCTACAAAATGTGTAAGAGTAAAAATGGATTGGGGGGGAGGGGAGGGAGAGGGAAAATAAAGCAGGAGGGTAGGTTAGCACATGTATTGTGTCTTTTTCCTTGAGTGACACAATCATCATCTTGATGGAAAATAACTTTCAAGCACAGTCACACCTCCTCCTCCTCCTCCTCCTCCTTCATAATCTTTCAGTCTTTTCTCAGTCTTTATATCAAGAGCCCGCAGCAGGTGGCAGCACCAACCAACTTTGCTTGATGTGTTGAAAAGAAGGATGACTCTAACTTGCAGAACCACATAAAGAACACAATTATAGTCACAAGACAATTGTGGAATGGGACACTGGATTGTTGCTCAAAGTCCTACACTGATGGTACCATTGCTCTCCCCGTTTATTGGTCCATATCTGGAGGTTCTGAACTTGGAGAAGACAACTCCTTCTGCAAGCTGCAATTAGTTGAACCAGATACACCCATAGGTGTGACTTAGCTCATAACATGCCCAATGGAATGAATATCTGCAATTCTAACTCTTCGGTGAAAGGTAATTCAGCATTTCCACCCCTGAATTTCCCTTAATTGATGCTATCCAAAATTGTTCTCCTGTAAGTTTTATACATCTTTCTACACCTATACTGATACCTGCACTTGTATCTCTACCTGTATCTGTCTATTCAGGTAGTCATCAACTTACAACCGCAATTACAATTCAGAAGACTTGCAAATGGAAGATATGGCCTAGATCCCTTCCTTGCAACTGGATGGAGCTGAGCATTTACTAGCCAGATGCCCTTCCTGAATCCATGCAGAGTTCACAGCAGGTCTATTTTTTCTTTGTGCCCTCGGAGAGAAACATCTGCCACTACCTAGGATTGAACTCTCAACCTTCTGAGTGGGAGGCGAGCATCTTCACCACTAGGCCACCACGCCGCTCATTTGAGCCAGTCCAATAAAAGCATCATAACTTTACTTCACAGTTTCTGCCGATGGAGAGGTCTAAGTGCAGTCAAGCCCCATTGCTGATTTTGTTGAGACTATGCCAAAGCGGCTGATGTCAGTTGATCTTTTGAAACACTTTGGAATCAATTAATTCTTGTGCTAATTAACCAGCTACCGCAAAACCTGCCAAGTGTAGGATTCCTTGCTCCCTTCCCTAAATGGCACCGAACTCTGCACTCTCTTAATTTAGATTATTCTTTAAGTACGCCAGATTGAAACCTTGACTTTATCTCCAGAGAGTTGGCAGAGAATGTATGGGGGCAAAGGAGTCTAATCCAAAAATGTGAAGATACATTTGGAGGCTGACTGAGAAGATGCTGCTTGAAAAGGGCTTGTGTGTGTGTCTGTGTGTGCATGTGCACGCATATGTGTTGCAGGCAGTGGAGGCTCAGTTATGTAACTGAGGCTGCTATAATTTTGTCTTCCCTGTCCTCATTTGTTACCTTCCCCAAGGGGATGCCCTGCATACCATATGGAAAACAGTTATCCGGGAACTGTAACTCCTACACATCTACAGGGCGACAACCTTTGCTGGCTATTGGTAAGATTGCTGCAAATGAACCAAAATAGGTCTATTTAAAAAAAATCCCTTCTCACCCCTATGGGTAGTATGTGACTTCCTCAATCTGGGGTGCTCTATCAGAGGCCTGGGAGTTTGAGGCAGGATCTACGCAGGATCTCAGTTGTTCCTAGCACTGCACTCTTCTGGACAGATGGCTCTCTGATGTTGTTCCTGGGATCTGTTGGAACCATTTCCGCAGATTAGGAGTCCCAGGAGTGTTCCAACTACCACTGGCATCACTTCGGCCTTTACTTTCCACATCTTCTCTAGTTCCTCCTTCAGGCCCTGGTCCTTCTCCAGCTTCTCAGATTCCTTCTTCCTGATGTTGCTGTCACTTGGAATTTCTATGTCTCTCACCATTGCTGTCTTCCGGTCCTTGTCAACTAGCACAGTGTCTGGTTGATTGGCCGGCACTTGCTTGTCTGTCTGCATCTGGAAGTCCCACACCATCTTAGCTCTCTTATTCTCCACAACCATCTCCCATCTGGACACGGGATGGTCCAACCCAATGTTTCCCAACCTGGGCAACTTTAAGATGTGTGGACTTCAACTCCCAGAATTCCTCAGCCAACATGTTATGACCATAGGTCCCAGTGAAATGCTAGATCTCCGGGCTTTCTTCAGAGGGTCCATTCTCAAGGGAAGATCAAAGGCGAGTGAGAAAGGGATCTCATCGCCCTTCCCTTTCACGGACCACAAAACTGGACTGGAAGCAGCAGTAGGACTGTCAGAGTCAAACTTGGCTGGCAAAAGTCTTAAGATCACTACCCTGGCTGATCCTACAGTCTAAATCAGGGGTCTTCAAACTTGGCAACTTTAAGACTTGTGGACTTCAACTCCCAGAATTCCTCAGCCAGCCCTGGCTGGCTGAGGAATTCTGGGAGTTGAAGTCCACAAGTCTTAAAGTTGCCAAGTTTGAAGACCCCTGGTCTAAGTGGACTGCCCGGTGACCCACGACGAGTCAGACCTAGCTATCTGAGGATTATGGGAGTTGTAACCCAACAAGTTAAAAACTCCGAACCGGACACTCAAGCCCAATTCCTGTGCGCTGAGCGCCACCCAAAAACGACCCCCCCCCACCGCCTTCGCCCTTCTCCGAGGGCGGGGCAGGAGCCGGGGGAGGAGCCACCTGCCCCGCCCAGCCGGCTCACCTGCCTGCCCCACCCCCAGCTGCTTCTTCTTTTTTTTTTTTGTCCGCCCTGCGCGCATGTGCTCGCTCGCCGCCCCGCCGCCGGCGCTTCCCTTTCCCGAGCGCTTTTCAGGCGAGCCTCGTTTCCAAAGTGCTTGGAGAAGCCGCCGCCCGAGTGGCTGCCCGCTTTTGCTTGGCCCGCCGAGAAGCCCCAGCCATGCCCGGCCCGGCCCGCTTCTGGGAGCTCCGGGCGGCGCTGCTCTGCGCCTTGCTGTGCGCGCGAGGCTTGGTCCCCAGCCAGGCAGGTGGGTGAGATCGCGGGGGTCCCTCTGGCGGGGGGGGGGTCCGCTGCCCTCCGTCCCCTCCCTTCCTCCCTCCCCCCCACTTGGGACCCCCGCTGCTCTTGGGGGGGGGGGGGGGGGACGGGGGTGCAAAGTTGTGGCGACCTCTGGCCTCGAGGTGGCTTTGCAACGGGCGCCGGGAAGTAAACGGGTGTGTTGGTGTGGAACAGATGAGTGCAAGTTCCCCCTTTCCCCGAGCATGCTCCGCCTTGAGCCTGTCTGCGTCCCCCCCCCCCCAAAAAAATCTGGGCCCATCTAGAGGGGGTTGGACTACAGCTGCCCTCGTCCCCTGTGATCAGGAAAAGTTGTGGAAGGCTTCGGCAGAGCACGCTGTGAACTAGGTCAACTCCCATCTTGGAGCATCAAGGTCTTATCTATTTAGCTAGCCACTTCGTAGTCCGGAGAGGAAACCGCTTCCTTGTGACAGATCCTAATTGTTACCTGAATGTTAATAAGCCCTTCTTCCAAGATTTCCTGTCTCCCCCCCCCCCCCCCGCCGCATTATTTTTCACAAAAACCCAGCAGGTGGGGTGAGAATAAGTATAAAAATGGTTGATGTGAACTCTCGGAATAGCTGAATTTGTACACTTTGATTCTATTAAACACCCAATGCTTGTATTTCCTCTGCATCCTGAACTTGGTTAAGTTCAACTTTTTTCCTGACTTGGTATATATATATATTATGCAAAGAGAGCTTATGTGCTTATTTTGTAGTTAGGCTAAATGCGACAGGTGAACAGGGCCGATAGGCTTTATTGGTGGCTCTGGGTTTGAACCCGGATCTCCTTAGTCAAAACCCTGATGCTCATTCTCCCAGATCACCCCTTCCTCCGATTCACACATATATGTTGAACTCTTAATTGCCTTGACATTTGGAACTCAGCTGCTCACCTGGCAATAAAGCAAGACTTTGGGGGAAGTTAAGCCTTGAACGTAGCCCTTTGCAACTAGTTGTGATGTTGAAAGGACCTGCATTTTGGGGAGGAAAGGGTTTGGTTCCACAGACCAGGATTCCTTTCTAGTTTGTTTTTGTCCTTTGGCCAAGATAGCTGTAATCCAACTATAGTTCTGATTAATTAGAGGAAAGGTAATACTTGTGGCGAATCTCTTCTATAGATGCAAAAGCCTGTAATGCAGTGTTTCTCAACCTTGACAATTTTAAGGCATGTGGACTTCAACTCCCAGAATTCCACAGCCAGCAATGCTGGCTGTGGAATTCTGGGAGTTGAAGTCCACATGCCTTAAAATTGTCAAAGTTGAGAAACACTGCTGTAATGAGTTCATTTCTGCAAGCTATGTATCTTGCACTTTTCCAACCTACTGATCTGAAAGTCTAAATCCACCCCAAATGCAGAGTTTTCAGTATGGACACCAAATAGTATTGCTGCAACTGAAGAGGTCTAATATAATCATCATATATTTAGGATTTGATTTGTTCCAAATTCTGGGAATCCGGGGTTTGATAGTCCCTTCCCAAAAGGTCAGTATGAAATGTTTGTACCACAAAACACCCGTGTGGTCCGCAAACTTATTCCCTGCCAGTGATTTCTGTAACAGGGTGTACTGCAGAAACACACCACGTGAATTCTTCTCCTTCACTTGATAGCCTGCTTAATGCCAATCTGTCTTGGTGCTTGATTTTGAATATTTTAGGAAAGCGGTTTAGTAATGCAGATGGAGTCATATTTTCTTTTTCGCCTACTCCTTTTTTTTTTTTATCCTTCAAAGCTATCAGCCCATTCATTAGAACAATCTGATGGATGCTAGCGCATGCCTGTTCTACAAACCTGTTGTTGAGCAGGGTTTTGTGTTCTATGGCTGCATGTTATGTCATTGTACAATTCGTGTAATTTGTGCCTTAACAGGTTGGGTGAGCTCAACTAAACTGGGCTTTATTCAATGAACAAGTCGGTAGCTCAGGGCTGTGTAACATTTCCATAGCTGGTGGACACAATTAACATTTTGGGGATGGTTCACATGACCTTGCAAATAAGGCAGCAATGCAGAGTGGGTCACGCAGCTAGCGGGGTTCACATATCACGATGAACTGGGGTACTGAATTGACCCCTTTTGGGGAGTTGCACAATACACTGACCTATCAGCTAATTAAATGGGCTGGGTTCCCATAACATGGGAAATATGAACAAAAAAATGAGGTTAATACCAACCAAAGTTAGCATGCTGGGAGTTCATTAGGTCACGTTGAAAACAATGTAGTAAGCCAGATGTTGGAGGCATCTGTGCAAATCTGGGTCTTTGCAAGCCTGGATCTTTTCAACTCACTATTGTCCAGGTATTCATTCCAGGGCAATTGTTATCTGAGGAAGCAAATTAGCGATGCATGTCATGTAATCTGAATCCATGGAAATAGGAGAAGGAAGCAAGGTTAATTTCCTCCTGAAGCTGGCCCAAGTGGTTTATAGACAAGAATGGAAAGTATTGTGCAGACTCTTTTAAACACCTGGTCTCTTGCGATTGGCTCTCCCCTGGGGCAGCAGCGGGTGGATTTCATGCCGGTGTGACCTGTTTTATTCTGTCTTTTCATTAGAGTCTTGAAGTCTCCCAAACAGCAGTCATCACAAAATGAGGCCTTGAGGGCAGAGTCAAATGTCAACTATTATTTTATCAATTATAAAACATCCCCTGGGAATACATGCACAAGTGCATGTGGGTGACCTGGAGATCAGGGATACTGACAACTGTTTTGCAATGCAAAGCTCAGGACCTCGGCATGCTGTTTGGAAAAAGGTGGTGCTTGCTGGACGCGCTACAAGATCTGGGTGCACAAATATCAAAGAAGGCTGAGCTTCTACTCCAGTTATCTATGATGTCATATGGAGACTGGATCATATTTGCCTTTCAGCAGGGTTTCCTAGTCTTGGCAACTTGGCGTCCTGTAAGGCAGGGGTCTTCAAACTTGGCCCTTTTATGACTTGTGGACTTCAACTCCCAGAATTCCTCAGCCAGGCATGCTGGCTGAGGAATTCTGGGAGTTGAAGTCCATAATTCATAAAAGGGGCCAAGTTTGAAGACCCCTGCTGTAAGGCAAAAGGCTTCCCAACCCTGACAACTTTAACGTTTGTGGACTTCAACTCTCAGAATTCCCCAGCCAGCATGTCTTGCTGAGGAATTCTGGGAGTTGAAGTCCATGCATCTTAAAAGTTGCCAGAGTTGGGAAACCGTGCCTTGCAAGATAGTAAGAAGAGGAATTTCTGTGTACCTATCACAGACATCCTGCCCTTTTTGTGTTCTGCTTTCTGTTCACCTAAAAAAAATATGGACTGGAATGAATTTCTTTGCAAATCAGGAGGGTACCCTGTAATAAGCTGGACCTGCACATTGATGGCTATTCTGCAGGATTTCAGGTCAAAATCTTTCTCAGCTGAAGCTAAAAAAATGTACCATAGATGCTCCTTCACTGAGCTGCAGTTTTCCTTTAAGCTATGGTCTTCCTCTGGGACCAGAGTTGTTGGAAGTCAGGTGGCATATGCATTTGACAATAATAATGGAGGCATTCACAAAATCACTGGCATTGACAACATCGCCCCCAGTCAGTTGCAAAAGGCAGCTGTACTCAGAACAACCTGAGACAATACCTTTAAACATCCACATCTGCCTTTCCCAGGTCCTTGGGCAGGACTTGATAGATGGATAAAAATGTCTGAACATCCGGCTTACCGTAACAACAAACCATAATAATGGCAGCCCCTAGAATTTCACCCTAGGTATGTCTACCTGGAGCTGTGCTTGCAAATAATACTTGCAAGCACACTTGCTTAGGAGTAAGCTTTACTTTTGGGAATAAATGACACTCCTGTGTATTAGGATGCTGATTTCGGAGGTCACTGGCCTGTCCAGATGTGGAGAAAGACTCCATAGCGCAGCAGATGGGAAAGTAGGCAGTCTTGCCTCATGTCCCTTCCTGAGAGTTGCTGACGACAGGGACAAGGGCTATTGTTAAATGTGTGAACAGGCCTCTGTTTGTGGGTTGGCTGGAACAGATGGGAGAAGATCTTGAAGCAGGCAGTGTTTTTTCCCCTCTCCCCCTGTCCGATGCAGCAGCATGCCAAGATTTGAAGGCATTGGGCAAAGCATCGAATTTCTCTGTACTTGTGACAAAAATAGCTGGGCTCTTTTAACAACATGCAGACACACGCACACACATACCAACCTGCAAAAAATTTGGGGAACCAAGTCCTGCTTTCTTACTGGCTCTTGTTAAGTCACTCACTGCTAGTTAAAGTGCTATAACCAGAACACTGTATCCATGGCAATAGAGCCCATCAACCTTCCACTATACAAAGATAATTGGTTAACGAGAGAGAGAGAGAGAGAGAGAGAGAGAGAGAGAGAGAGAGAGAGAGAGAGAGAGAGAGAGAGAGAGAGAGAGAGAGAGAGAGAGAACACGTGTGTTTGTCTCCATAAACAGAAAAGACTCCCACGCTAAGTTGGACATTTTTGCCTTATTGGCGACTGGTTGCAAGGGGCTGGATGTTACTACTGGTGGTTGCCTCCCACTCTCAGCTTGGTTCCCGAGCTGCATTCCAAGACTGGCCTCCTTTTGGGGTTGAGTAAATCTGCACAGGATTAGAGTTGCATAGCAGATATAAAATCTTTCTGCCCTCTGCAGAGTAGGAAGATCTCCAGAAGTTATGAGCTATCCAAATTGCTTAGAGCAGGGGTAGGCAACCTTGGCTAAGCTGGCTCAGGAATTCTGGGAGTTGAAGTCCACGAGTCTAAAAGAGCCAAGGTTGCCTACCCCTGCCTTAGAGGGACTATGTCCTCGACTTACAACAGTTCCTTTAGTGACCGTTCAAAGTTACAATGGTACTGGGGGAAAAATGACTTATGACCCTTTTTCACACTTATGACCATTGCGAATTCAGACACTTGGCAACTGACTCATATTTATGATGGTTGCAGTGTCCCGGGGTTATGTGATCGCTTTTTGCGACCTTTTGACGAGCAAAGTCAATGGGAAAATCCAAATTCACTTAACAACCGTGGCAAGAAATGGAGCAAAACTCACTTAACAAATGTTTCACTTAGCAACACAAATTTTGGGCTCAATTGTGCTCATAACTCAAGGACTACCTGTATAGGAAATCCTTGATTTACAACCACAATGAGGATCAGAATTTCCGTTGCTAAGCAAGGCAGTTGTTACAACCTTTTTTTTGTCATGGTGTTAAGCAGGGTTCTTCAAACTTGGCCCTTTTATGACTTGTAGACTTCAACTCCCAGAATTCCTCAGCCAGGCACACGTGCCTGGCTGGGGAATTCTGGGAGTTGAAGTCCACAAGTCATAAAAGGGCCAAGTTTGAAGACCCCTGGTGTTATTTGAATCACTACGCCATGTGATAGTGTATGGTATATATGATTAAATTACTGAAGTTACCGTAATGATGAGTGCTATGAGGAGGGTTTTTTTTTTTTTGCTTCATTCAAACCTCCATTTTAAACCTTTACTACTTTTTATATGTATGTCAAATCATACCATGCTAGAATAGTTTGGCATCAGATACAAAAATCTTGAGTTTGCCTAGCTTTGTCAGATTTTACTATTCTAGTTCTGGGCCACCACAGTTGAAGAAAGATGCAGAGAATTAACTATAGCCGTGTTTTTGAACCTCGGCAACTTTGAGTGACTCTAGCACCCAAAATTTCCCAGCCAGCATGAATTCTGGGAGTTGAAGTCCACAGATCTTGAAGTTGCCGAGATTGGAAAAACACTGATTTAAGTCAAAAGTCTGAGAATAATGCAAGATTTGGTTGAATGTTAGGAAAAACGTCTTAGAAGTTAGAGTTGCTCAATCAATTACTCCGAGGGATAATGGGTGCCCTTTTTTCTTTGGAAGGGTTCAAGCCAAGATTGGTAGATATTTCTCAAGGATACTTTGCTTTGCTTTATTCCTGCAGAATTAAAACATTTTTTAAGAAGAATTTAATTAGATTAGGACAACCTCCCCAGCTTGGGTGCCCTCATTGTTCTTGCCTGTTGCCTGAGGAGTATGGGAGTTGAAATGCAACCCATCTGGGATCTGAGTTCAGGAGACAAGGGAGCAGTTTTCCTGGCAGTTGGTTACTAGCTTTGGGTCCAGAGCCAGCTGTCCTCTTGATCCTGAAGTCCTGAACAGACAATGTAATCCCCCATTTGTAGGTTTAATTAGTCTTAAACAAACTTCCAACTGCTATTGCCTTATCTTTGCCCCAGCAAATGGAGGGTTTTGACAGTGTTGTCATAAGCAGGCCAGCATTACGTACCAGCCAGCAAGGTTAACACAATAACACATGCGTAAGTGATACAGGATGCCCCTCCTTTGGAGATACAACATTCAGTATAGTATTGTAAAGGTGATCTGGCTCTTTTCCAGCAAAATGGTGCTATTGACAGCTCAGTTCCCAGTTACTTTGAATGTACTTTCCTTGGCAACAGTATTTATTAATTGATCGTGAGATTTATCTTCTGCCTTTATGCACATACATACACACACATAATGCTCCTGCCTTCTTTTTTCCCTGCAACGGTTACTTTGTGAAATGGGTTGTGTTGGGGGCAGAGGAACTGCCCCAGATCACCCAGTGGCTTTCACATTCTAAGGGAAGACCAGAGCACACGGTCCCCTGGTTTCTAGGCCAGTTTCTTCACCACTCCAAACTGGCTTTCAGCATATAAGTGGTTTGCCATTGTCTTCGTCCAGATGGCTTTTCAACTTTGCAGCCTAGCCTACAGCTGGGGGGGGGGAATTTGTTGATGGCCTCTTGTCCAACTCCTAATCAGTTCTGACCCCACTTAGCATTTCAAGATCAGCTAGGTGAGGCCACTTGCTTGACCCCAAGCCTTTAATTATATACAATTATCCTTGGACAATCATTCACACTTTCAATGTTGTTTTCCTCATTGTTAGGTTATCTCAGTGGTGGCGAACCTATGGCACGGGTGCCAGAGGCGGCACTCAGAGCCCTCTCTGTGGGCACGCACGCCGTCACCCCAGTCCTAGGTCCCTTCAGCTGGGTTTTATAAAACCTTTTCGCTTTAGGCCTCTGCCGCCATGTGCAAAAAAAAAAAGGTTCAATCAGTCAATTTCAACTTCTCACGGGGAAAAAAAGATCTTGCAAAGTTGGAATTGATTGATTGAACTTTTTAGTCCCACCCAGTCTGCCGTTACCACTGCAGCCACGCCCACCCAATTGGCCACGCCCACTCAATGGGCCACACCCAGCCAATGGGCCACACCCAGCCGGCACTCGACAATGCATAAGTGGGGTTTGGGTTGCAGTTTGGGCACTCGGTCTCTAAAAGGTTCGCCATCACTGGGTTATCTTGTACTGTTATCGTGTTGTGAGATGGGCAGTTATGTAAATTGCAATAATAAAATTATTTTTTTAATATTTCCAGCATGAGAACTATGTTCACTTTCTATGGCAAAAACAACACAGAATCTTGTGGCACTTTAAAGTTTAATAGTCCTTGCATGAGCTTTTCTAGATCACCGTGCACCCAATCCAGTGCATCGACTATAGTCAGAGAGAAGAATATTATTTTCTACATAATATACAAAAACTAAACATGGGCATGTGGCAACTGCCTGCAGGCTAACAAGCTAGTAGACACAAAGAAGCCCAAGGATATAATACTGAAAGAGTAGAAAACAAGGAGATCAAAGTATCTCTTCCTAAAAGTGACAGAAATACTGTCTTGGCTTACGGCTTACACATCATGCTAATTATTTTGTTCATTGGGGTTTGTTCCTTTTAGAAATCATCATTGGCCAGATTCACACAATACATAGTATGGCTTTCAAACGAAAGGAAGCATAAACTGGATTCTTGCATAAAAATAACAAAAATAAACAAAAGCAAACAAAATGAGACAAGTTTGGGCTCAACTCAATGTGTGCACCCATCTGCAATCATTCTCACAATGTTTAGAATAGTTGCTACCTGGGTTTTCTTGATTTGATCAGTTAAATTCTCTAAAGTTTAACAGATAGTGTCACGGTCTCTTCGCAGCAAACACAAAATGTGTTTGGTGCTCCCAGTCCCTTTTCCGGTGGTGATGGAGTTCAGGATGAAGACCTCAGCACCTTGGCAGTATAGGACCTGCAATGCATTTTGATCTGAGTTCATATTGAACCTCTAATGTTAAGGATACATTAAAAAAGAAAGACAGTTCTGTAAGTAGCATGGCAACTACTGTATGCTCAGGTAGTCCTTGACTTACGACCTCATAAGAATGAGAATTTCAGAATTTCCATTGCTAAGCAAAGTTAAGTGAGTTGCCCCTGATCTTATGACTTTTTGCCACAGTTCTTAAGCAAATCACTGTCGTTGTTAAGAGAATTCTGCGGTCATTAACCAAATCCAGCTTCCTCCATCATTTTGCTTCTTGGAAGCTGGCTGGGAAGGTCACCCATGATGATCTCATGACCCTTGGATGCTACAACCATCATAAATGCATGCCAGTTTGCCAAGCACCCAAATTTTGTTCATGTGTTTGTGGGGATACTATGACAGTCCCTGAGTACAAAGGTTGGTCATGAATAGCTTTTTGCAGAGCTGTTGCAACTTCAAACAGTTGCCAAACGAATGGTTGTAAGTTGAGGACTACCTGTTGAATCCAAATTAAATATCTGAAAATTTGGAGGTGGGAGGCAAAAGGCAAAGGGCAATTTTTGACACTTCCTGGTCATTGAATAACCCTAGAACTTAACAATTTTCTGTCACTCCAACCGATCCTTTAGGATCCACATCTATAGACTGTTTTTTTAAACAGGGGAATGTAAAGATCTGGAGTCATGTAAGCAGTGCACTGAAGGTTCTCCTTCCCAGAATATTACAAACTGCATTTGGAAATACTGTCAGGAGTCTCATGAGAAGCCAGGTAAGTCAATAAAAAAATGATGGCCAAATATTTGGATTGCGTATTTCATTTTACCATTACTTACCACTTTATCATTATTGCATAAATACTCAGGCTGCACAGGGCAATTTTACAGCTCCATGCTGCTCTTGGATACCAACCCTGTGACAACATACATATAACGTTGCTAAGTTTTGTGCAGCAGCACCCAAAATTACTGTCAGAAGATGACCTGTGCCATAAATTAATTTTAATGACTATTTAGACCCTTATTATAGAGTGTACTTGTCTGTCTTATCAACACAGGCTTAAATTTTTGGTCAAAGTTTACTGGCACTTTATTTAAATTGAAATGTTGCCCAGAACGGTCAGGGTCCAGGTCACCAATGTCCAGAACACCAATGGATGCTGCCCACTACCTTTTTGTAAGGACCTTATTTTTTTTTGCAAAGATGGGCTACCAAGTGGCAGACTGCAACTTCTAATAGACTGGCCTTGATGGCCAATGGTGACAGATGCTGAAAGGTTTAATCGTCCACAAGAGCCACGTTAAGGCCAGCACTCTGAAAATCCTTCTATTTTATGGGAACATCTAAGCCATCTCAAGATCTGAATGTCTTTTGATTTGTACCTGACTTGTTGCCCTGGCTACAGTTCCAGGAAGAGAGGGATAGCCAGGAGCTAATAAACAACAGCCTTTGCTGTCTGTTGATTTTTGAGATCTGGTGCCTGTTGCTAGTGAGAATTGCTGGCCAGTATGGATTAGAAACTGAGAGTTTGCCTCAAGAAGCAGGGAGAATTACGTTAGTTCACAGAATACAATAATTGCAGCTCAAGGGTCAACTGTGGGATCCTTGTTGCTCTCTGAGCTTGCTTGTTTTCTTGCAGACATTACCAAACTAGGTAACCTCATCAGTGCTGTGATAATGTTACCTAGTTTGGTAATGAATAGTTTGCAAGAAAACAACCAAGTTCAGAGAGTAACAAGGATTCCATAGGATAGCTTATTTTCTTATCCACCTTCGGGCCCACCTGGACCTCTTTTAACACTCAGAAAGCTAAGCAAAAGATAGGCAAGCTGGGGATAACTAAGCTACTACTGTTGTTTCTTTTAGGCAATTTTTAAGAATGGTTTTAAATGCTTTGGGTCTATGAAGATTCTCAATCATCCAGGTCATGATTGTCCCAAAGGTGCTTTTCAAAAGGCAACTGGAGTTTCTTGGCTTTATGTGCTTTGTGGAAGAAAACAAGGTTGTGTTCATATTGGGTGCTTAGAAAATTGCAGGAATAAATCAATGAAGTTGCAGGGAGCACAGAGGAGAGTTTTACTGTTTTGTCCTAAGTTGAGTCTGAGTATTACTGTTTTAAGTTGCTTTGTGTAGTAGTTCTTAGATTAATCCTGTAGAACAGATCAGTATTTCCATCTTCCTGTTGCCTGAGTCTGAATGGTTTGTGATAGTGGTGAAGTTTTAAAACTTGGAAGAAGAAGAAGAAACATTTCACATCATCCCCCAAATGGCTTTTCTCCTAAGTCACAACAAATAAAAATGACAGCAATAAGTTCCAGACTTCAGATTTCCACTGATTCAAAGCAAAAGGCACTTTAGTGCTTCTTTGTTTTGCGGGAACAAACCTAACTAGGAAAAAAAATTCTGCTGTTCTCATGATGAAAAAGCAACAGGAGGAATGAATTCTTCACTTTTCTGGCAACAACTGCTTCAGTGCAATTTTGGGGACAGAAGGAGCTGATAGAACTGGTTTTGCTTAAGACAAAACAAAACAATTCTAAGGCTCACTTTAAGTCAAGAATGAGGTAGCAACCATGTCTTATGTGGGAGGAAAGTCTATTGGTCTTTCCCCAACTGATATGGCTGCCACTCACCTGGAGGAATGGGACAACTTGCTGTAGTCCAGGATAACTCAATGCGACAATTGTCTTAAATATATATTTTATTAATTTTTTAAAACATAACCATCATTAATATTCGGTAAACAGTGTGTTGTCTGGGTTTATATTTACAAACAATCACAATTAATTTCTATAGTTCCATACTCCACATAATAGCTTCCCTTGATTTTCTCTTCTTCCAATAATATTAAATTAGTACATTTCTTGGTAATTTTAGTAAATAGCAATTGAATATAGACATTTTTCTAGTATTTCTACGAATAACAACCACATCAATATAAATCTTCTTTTCTAATTAATCATCTTAATCACCTTCTCATTTAAATTTGTTTTCCCCGCAATGTTCAAAAAACATTTTTTCCTCTTTTCTTAGAGTTAATTACACTTAATTACAATGCAACAAATATTATCCACCACTGTTTCTTCGACATTATTTCCACTGACAAAAATGGAAGGAATGTAGAAGAAGCAGTGGCGGATAACATTTATTGCGTTGAGTTATCCCATGTGGATTGTCCCACAGCGAGTGGTCCCGTGGCGAGATGGCTGTGGCGAGTTGGCTGTGGCGAGTTGTCCTAGACCAGTGATGGCGAACCTATGGCACGCGTGCCAGAGGCAGCACTCAGAGCCTTCTCTGGGGGCACACCTGCCGCCGCCACCAGCTCGCGCAGGTCCATTAGGCCACCACTGGTGCCCAGAGCGGCAGCCCCACCCAGCACAAAGGAGGTGAAGCAACTGGCTAGCAAGCTTGAGTAGAGGTGGTAGACCATGAGCTCGCTGGCCTCTGTGTGTGGGGGCTGATAGTGTCAGGCAGCAGCCGCCCCTACCTCGCCTCGCCCCACAGCAATGGCACCCCCGCCCTACCCCCTGCCTCACCCCACAGGACGAGCCTCCTGCCCACCGCCCCACCCACCAGAGACCCCCTGGATCTCCCCCAATCTTGCCCAGCCCCCACAGGCGTCCCCCCCACGAGCAACATCAACGTGGCCACGCCCACCCTGGCCATGCCCGCCCAGTCTGCCGTGACCACCACAGCCATGCCCACCCACTGGGCCACGCCCACCCCCCTGAGGGCACCACAATGCTGATGCGGCCCTGGCACTTTGCAATAAATAAGTGGGTTTTGGGTTGCGATTTGGGCACTCGGTCGCTAAAAGGTTCGCCATCACTGTCCTAGACCCCTCACCAGGTGCTCCCAAGCAGAAGATGGAGACTTAATCCCTTCCCTCCACAGTTCCTTTGCAACTGTATTTGGAGGCATTCTGTGGATGAGGGGTGATGGTCCTGCAAACCACAATTAAAATGTGCCATAGCTTATTGTCACAAATGAACCCAGCCAGCCTGGTTCGGTATTGCCATATATGGAAGAAGAAGAAGTAAAAGCTGTTGCTTATTATTTTCTTCTGCTTCAATATGACTTCCTTCATTTCTAGGTACGGGGAGCTGCGTAAAGAATGGAGAAGCGTTGAAGGAGAAATGTTCATTTTTCAACACTACTGTCAGCTGTGAAGGTAATCCTTGGGCGAGGATTTGTTAGGAGGCCTTGCAAAAGCTACCATTTGTATTATAAGTTTACTGATTTGTGGAGACTAGACAATAAGCAATATCTAGAGTACAAATTCGTGGACTAAAAGACTGTGGGCAGCTCTTTGTCCATGTTGGTTGTATGTTCCTTCCTTAATCAGAATGTTTTGTCAGTTGTCATGGACAGCAACAACTGGACCAAGATGGCGGATACTAGGTTTGTGCTCAGTTCTCATATGAATAATATGATAAACCAGTATAAACGTTGCAATTAGAACAGTCCTGGTACAGACACTCTATGTTGGGGTGCATCATAGGGATGCATATTCCCCACCGCCCAAAAATGTTTTGGCTGCACCCAGGACCTGTATAAAAATGTCACCAAGTTTCTGTTTTTAATGTGATTAAGTATTGAATTGGATGCAATGTAATTTAAACCCAATTTATTATGTTTTTCTGGCGCAGCTGATTTTTTTGCCCTGGCCTTTCTTTTTCTGGCTCATTTGTAAAAAGGGCAGGAAAAAATTCTGCTTCCACATCTGAGGCCAGTTAGGTCAATCCCAAACTTAGACGTTTAAGATGTTTCTCTGGCAAGAAATTTTTAATGCTATTACAGATAGTCCTCAATTTACAACCTGTCACTTAGTGACGGTTCAAAGATACGACCAACCTGAGAAAGGGGACTTAACCTAGATTCAATTTCAATGGTTGGGCCCCCTCTGTGGTCAGGTGACCAAACTTCAGGTGCTTGACAACACGGCAAATTTATGGACGTTTGTCCATATCCCATAGTCACATGTCTGTGTTTTATGATAGTTTTCCCCAAGCCTGGCATTTAATTCTGATTTTCAGCAAAACTGCACCCATTGGGAAACACTGGTTTGCTTAGCAGCCACAGATTCACTTGGCAATCCCAGTGATTTACTTAACTGCCACAAAAAAAAGGGATCGTGAAATAGAGTCGGTCATATGACCTGACTCATTTTATGACTGTAATGGGCAGGTTTCTTTCAGTCATATGTCGAGGACTCCCTGTACTTAGATTATTTTCTAATACCGTGTTTTCCCGAAAGTAAGACCCGGTCTTATATTATTTTTGCCTCCAAAAGAGGCATTAGGTCTTACATTCGGGCAGTGTCTTAGATTTTCCGTGACTCCCTTGCGGCACTGGCACCAACAGCCCCATCCAGCAGGAGCCCACGTGGCTGCTGGCCCACTTCTGCGACCGCTCGTGGCAGGAGGCCGCACGGCACATCGCGCCGCTGCCGCCACAACAAGGCGAGGCAGGTGGGGGAAGGGGTGCAGCTGCCCCACGCGCTCTGCACCCGCTTCCTTCAGCCCCCCGCCCCAGCCAGGCCATTCCTTGCTCCCTTTCACTCCCCTTCCGAGCCGGACTGCCATGCTCCCGCATGGAGGATGGGCAGGGTAGGCCTTGTTGCCCTCCACAGTTTCGGAGCCAGGGGGTAGTGATGGCGAAAGGCTCCGCTGCCACTGTGTGCCGCTGGAGGGGCTTTCTTCGCGCTTTGCCCCACAGATCACCTGCCCAATGTGTCATGAAGCCTCCTGCCCCATTGTGGCAGCTAGGTAGGACGGAGTGGGCGGGGTCCTAATTAGGGCTTATTTTTGGAGTAGGGCTTATATTAGGCCCACCCCCACAAATCAGGGTAGGTCTTTTTTTCGGGGTGGGGTTTATTTTCGGGGAAACACGGTAGCCTATGGAACAGAGAAACTCACCTTTGCCTTTCTTTCTGATAGCTGTTTGACGTCTGGAGATTTTGCCCCTTTGCTTTCATCCTCCTGTTTTATTAAGAGAGCATAATGGAATCAAATCCTAAAAACGGCTCTGCTGGATCAGGCAGCTAGTCCAACACTTTGTTTCACATAGCGGCCTAAGAGCGTTTACTTCATTGTTCAATTTATATGGCTCCCTGCTTGTCTCAGCAGCCCCTGACTGGGAGATACTCCTAAATCTTCAAGCCTTAGGATAATTTACCCCATCCCTTTTAAAGTCATCCGAGTGAATGAGCATTACTACATCTTACAGGGGGGGAATTTCACAAGCTGGGTGTGCTCCGTGAAGAAGCGTTTTCTTCTTTTCTTAATTCCCCCTGAGTCAGTTTCATTGGATGGTTCCTTGTCCTTGACTTTGGAGACAGGCATGGCCTCCTAAATCTCAGTTGTGTTCTCCTGTTCTCCAAGCAAAAGCCCCTCAAACTTTCTTATAAAAGAAGGATCTTTGAGTTCTCTAATCATCTGTTCTCTTCTGTACTCTTTCCATCTCTGTCATACAGTTTACAAAGGTTCTGGTATCTACATACCAGAACTGAAGAAGCTTCTTAGATGAGAAGCGAAAAGTTTTCAAGGGAAAAACCAAGAAAGTCCAGTTGCCTTTTGAAAAGCACCTTTGGAATACCAGAACTGTGTTTTCATTGGCAATTGCAACAGTTGTTTTTTTTTTAAATTTGAAGGTCTCTAACCCTTTTTTTTCTTGCTATACAGTGGAGGGTTTTTTTAATTGATCTTTTTTTTTATAGAACTAAAGCTAACTACCACAGCGCATCCCCACCCAACGACAAAGGAGCCTCCGCAACCATCTTCCAAGCAGCCTAAGATTCCCACACATGGTAAGTCACTTGTGTAAGTTTGTCTACATTGGAAGAGGAAGGGCTGGGTTGCAGCTATTCACGTGGAAAATGTCAAGCAACTTCTGAGCTCTTGCAAATGCTCCTGATCAGGATATTTCTGGCAAGTGCTTACATTTTCAACTGTTCTTCATTGCTCCTCCTTTCAAGCAAATTGTGTGGCAGTGGCACAGCTCATGAACGTGTCCCAATTGCAGAAAAAGGCTTGAGGGCAGGGATGCTCTGATATCCATTCATTCATTCACTTAGGAGCCCCAGAGACACGAACAGAACCAGCACTCAGAGGTCCTTTAAGCTGACAATGATCTGGGAATGAGCATCCATCATTACCACAACCGAAAACTTGCTGGTGTCTCATCTGTTTGTGTGTGTGGACCAAGACATACCTAAAAATGGCCTTTTACAAGGTAGTCCTGGACTTACAACCACAACCGAGCCCAACTTTGCCTCATTTTACGTTTTTTCCCCCCCACGGATGTTAAGTGAATCACTGCAGCTATTAAGTTAGTAACACGGTTGTTAAGTGAATTTGGCTTCCCCGTTGACTTTGCTTGTCAGAAGGTCACAAAAGGCGAATCACGTGATCCTGGAATATTGCAACTGTCATAAGTACATGCCAGTTGCCAAGTGTCTGAATTTTGACCACGTGACCACGGGGATGCTGAAATGATTGTAAGTGTGAAAAATGTCATGTCACTTTTTTGCAGCGGTGTTGTAGCTTCGAACAGTCACTAAATGAACTGTGGTAAGTCGTGAGTGCCTGTATTGAGTCAAACTAAGAATCCGCCCAATTCAATATTAACTACCCCACCATTCCTTCACCTGGTGCCCTCCTCGTGAGCTGAAGATCTTGGACATTTAACTCTCCTAATCCGGGGGGGGGGCACAGAATGGGGGAAGGGGGTTGTTCCTTCCTCAGCAGAGATTCATTTGCCTTCTCAGTTCACTAACGAATGCACACAGAGACATAGCAGACTAGTGGAAAATGTAGGCCAAGACATTTGGAAGCATGCAAATTGGGGAGATGCTGTACTTAGTAGGTTATAAAGGCATGCAAAATGTTCCTGCTAAATGTTTTCATCATCTCTGCCTTTCAAACTGGGCAGCAAAAGACGCTGCCTTGATGATGCTGAAAGCCTCATGGAGTGCAGTTGAAGCTCTGTGGGAATTGGGCAAATTTCTGAGCACAGTCTTGACCTAAGACTGTGCCTTCCAGATGTACTAAATTACCTCTTTCATCTTTTCTATGAGCAGGTCCAGTGGATTTATTGAAAGGGGGTAGGATTCTGGAAAGGCAGCTCCAAGACTTTTGAAAGAGAGAAAATTGGAGAAAGTCTATTTTTAGGATTTTGCATTAACAAGGGATGTTCAAGGGATTCCATCTTTGCAAATTCAGAGACGAGCTTGGCTTGACCTCTTGGGCTAATGTATAAATTGGATTCTAGTTATCCGTTGGATTTCACATTTCTCTAAAGGATGGAACAGAGTTTTCAACTCAGATGATTAACAAGCATTTAAAAAGACATGAGAAAAATGCTGAATTTGGAAATGTCAGCTTTAAGGTGAAACACATCGAAAGGTACATACTTAAAGGCAGCAGTTCCTGTGGGTGGAAAAATATGAAATAAAATGAAGCAAATATATAACTCATTTGGATCAGATGTTGAATGAGTCTTCCACTACCTCTGTTAAAAATGTATTTTGCTGTGGTTTAGAGATCATGGCAACCAATATTATTAGATTCACAGTTGAAAGAGTTCATAAAGGATATCAGATTCATCTGCCCCACTTTAAGACATGTGGACTTCAACTCCCAGAATTCCCCAACCAGCATGCTCAGGGAAAGACTGTGTCCATGTAATAATATGTGGGAATAACTGGGCAAAGAGAACTGTTAGATAAGAGGTAGCATAGCCCACAGCTATGGATTGTAAAGGGGACAATGTACTTGCAAATACTTTTAGTCTTGCAAGACTTGCAAGATTCTCTTAAGGAAGCTTTTCAATAAAGTAGAATTAGCTTATTGGCTGCACTTTCTGTCTGGTCTATTCGGGAAGGCTGACAGTCCACTCTTTATATTATACATACAACAATGTGAAATCACAACTACCAATTCTTTAGCTGATATTGGCCTTCATATGTATTGAGTTCTTCCCAAAAATCTAGGACATCTTAATGTACCGGTGTAGTATATGTGTGGATCCCAGCAGTGTAGCCTTGTGTAACTGACAGATGGAAATTTTCTCAATGTGCAGATTTTGCACATCCAAGGTTTTGGGGGTTTTTTTGGGTATAGCTCTCAGTATGCTGATAACCCCAGGGGCCACTTCAGCCAATGTTTATTATTGTTGTGATGATATTTATATACTGCCTGACTCTCTGCAACTCTAGATACTTCCTACCATTTCTAACTTTAGTTAAAATCTGGATGTGAGAGAGAAATGGGAGCAGAGAAGTTCCCTTATTTTACAAACGTTGGCTCGGAGGATTATCTCGGAGCGCCATTGAAAACACGTAGGCTTGTAATGGCGTCAAGCCTGCAAGGCTCCCACTGCCTTTCACTTACCCACTGCAGGTGGAAATTAAGAGACTTAATAAAAGATCCCTTCCCCTCTTGGAGGGGCTTGGAAAGCTCTAGCCAGACCTGCCCTGCCTGGGTAGCAAAGCTTAAGAAGGCAGGCCAGAGGAAATGGCTCTTTAATAAAGAAGCCAGCAGGAGATGGATGGGTGCAAAGGAACAGTGGTGGGTGCTCGCTGGGAGGATGAATCTTCCTGCCGAAATGAAGCACAGGCAGCAAGGAGCTTTGGGCTAATTAAAGTGAGAAACTCTATCCCAGAACCTTCTGAATTATTGATCTGCCAGAGGCTCCCTATAGGCCATTGTGTGCGCATTTATCTCAGGGCCCATGAAGCAGCTCTGGTGGGGTTTCCATGCCAGCCTCTCTGGCATGTCCTAATTGCGTCCCTTCTTCCTCAGCATTTCCTGTTGGAAGCCTTCGTTCACGCACAGGCGTTTTCCCATAGCAATCGTTTTGCTGCATCTCCGTGTAGGATGGACCTCTTTCTGGAAAAGGCTAGTTTCTGTTAACTGTGTGTTGGAGTTGCAGCTGCTTCAAGTTGACTAATATGGGGTGGGTGGCCAGAAGGGGTGGGGGGGGGGGAAAGCTTGCAAGGAAAACATCCGATTTGGCCAGAAATTCCACTATCGGCCCCTTCAGCATAATCTAATCTCTTCCACCACCAGGAAACTAGAATTGCTGCTTAAAAGAGCTGGTTGCTCTCTCCCCCCCCCCTTGTTAACTCTGCCAGCAAGGGATTCTTTGCTGAAAACAGATAATGGCGCTAGCGGCGGAGGCAGTATTGTGAGTGCCTGCCTGCCAAATAAGAATGATTTATTCTACACTCTTGGTGCATGTGGCAGTTTATGAAGTTTAACGAGCAAAACAAACCAAGCTCTCAAAGCCCCAATGAGCTTACTGCTCTGAATCTTAACTGCTGGAAGAGCTGGAGGAAAAAGCCGAGACACTGGGGAGGAGCGAGTCTGTGTTTGCCTCCCTTCCATATGGGCCTAATTTAACTTATACTGGACAGGGGAAGAGGAAGGAAGGAGAACAATGGGATTCAAAGGAAGCTTGAAGGCCACTCATGCAAGCTTTCTTTAATCTGTGGCTTGTGTATTGAACTGCCAACTGCAGTGTGCTGGCGGGAAGGTTCCCTTCTCAACCTATTTGGAGAGCACCTGATGAGGAAGGATGAATGGTCCAACACCCCCCCCCTCCTGGCCATGTTGCATCTGACACCACAGTCGTATCCCTGACCAGTAGCCCTCCAGAGCTAATGAGTTCCACTGTCATCCTGACCTCTGAAGCACTTGTTCCACTGTCAGTTAGGAAGCTTCCCTTGAAGTTTCACCCAAATCAGCTTCCCAACTACCTCATTATTTCGCATCCTCTCCTTGAAGTAAAACAGACATCTCTATTCCATCTTCTGCATGTCAGAACATCACAATGTTTATTTGTTTTCTCTCCCCCAAGTTTGACTTCTCTTGGCTTAACAAACTCAAGCCCTTCCACTGTAGTGCAGGATTCGATGTCCCCAATTAAGTTACCCTCTTCTTCTAAGCCAGGGGGTCTTCAAACCTAGCAACTTTAAGACTTGTAGACTCCTTAGCATGACTGGCTGAAGAATTCTGGGAGCTGAAGTCCACAAGTCTTAAAAGTTGCCAAGTTTGAAGACCCCTGTTTTAAATGAACCACCACGGGGAAAGGAGCAGGCGCAGATGCCCTTGCAGTAATATATTTGCAGCTCAGAGGCAGTTTGAAAGGAGCAAGGTAGTAATCTTAGAAATCAATAAATGCCCGCCCACTTACATGGGTGCAGCTGGGGATAGCAAGTAATAGCCAAATCACTCTGCTGTTCAGGTGTTTTTATTATTCACTTGGGTGGGCCAGGTAGATCAATCAGAAGGCCTCATGCAAATGTCTGAGTCGAAGAAATTTGATTTATGAGATAAGCTAACTGCTGTCACACTCTGAATTCAGAGACCTTTGCTTGGCAGTCAAGGGAACTCTTCCCTTGGAGAACAGTTTTATTCTGGACTCACACATTCCACAGAATAAGGTGGCAGAATCCTCAGATGATTCCATAGATTCCCCTTTGTTTTGCACGAGGTGTTGTTTTGTTACTTTGGTTGTGTAACTGTTTGAAATAAAATTATAGGTAGTCCTTAACTTACAACAGATCATCTGACTGTTTTTTCACACTTACGACCATTGTGGCACCCCCCATAGTCACACCATCAAAATTCAGACACTTAGCAACTGACTCAGATTTATGACAGGGTCACGTGATTCCTTTTTGCAGACTTTTGACAAGCAAAGTCAATGGGGAATCCAGATTCACTTGCCACTGCATTAACAAATGCAATGATTCACTTAGCAACTGGGGCAACAGAAGTCGTAAAATGGGGGCAAAGCTCATATAACCAATGTTACCCTTAGCAACATAAATTTTGGGCTCAATTGTGGCCGTAACTCGAGGACTACCTGTGCTCCATTCCAAAGGGCTTGCTGCTGATTCACAAGACCTCCTCCCACCAAGGACACAAAATAGGAACCTTGGGGTGACATTTAATAGGACCCCGACATCATGATAAGAGGGGAGGGAGCAAAACACAGAAGCTGCCCAGAAGCTCTCAAAGCTGCTGTTGTTTCAAGGGAAAAGCCCAGATTTGCTGTAATTTTCGATTCCCTGCTGGGCACATAATGAGAACAACAGGTGCAGCTTTTCATTGGAAACAACAAAGAAATCCCGTGTGCAAAGGCCCTAAGAGATACCGGAGGCACATATAATGAAAGGTTGATATGCAGGCACACCGCTATTGAGTATCCAGCCCCGAATCTGTTTAGGGCAGCGGTTCTCAACCTATGGGTCGCGACCCCATTTGGGGTCGATCGACCATTTCACGGGGGTCGCCAAGCAAGGCTGTCCGCCATTTTTTTCCCCTTTTCCGGCTGGTGCCTTACCTCCCTTGGGCTGGGCCAGCTGGTGGTCGGCCTGCTCCGTCTCTGCCGCTTGCCAGCTACGCCTCGGCCGGCGCAGGGGGCGGAACCACGCATGGGCGGCGCTCCAGGGCAGGGAAAGTCCTCGACTTACGACCGGTTGGGTAGTCCTCGACTTACGACCGGTTTAGTCCTCGACTTACGTCCGGTTGGGGGTCGCGGCATTGAAAAGGTTGAGAACCACTGGTTTAGGGATCCTCTGGACCAACTTCTGTTAATCCGTCCTCTTGAACCCATGTCAGCCATCCTGTTTATTGTCATTCTTTTTCACTTTGGGGCAAAATGCGCCTGGGAGAAGAACGGTAGATCTATTTTGAAATCCTCCAAGGAAATGAGGGGAAGGAAGGGGAGGAGAGAAGAGGGGAGGGGAGGGGAGGAGCCTTTGCTACAAATGTACAAGAGAATATTTGTAGCTCAGGATTGGATTGTGGGGTCACTGGTGCTCTCTAAGCGTGGTTGCTTTCCTGCAGACATTTCATTACCCAACTAAGTAACATCATCAGTGCAGGATTGGGTGTGTAGGAGTGTATGCAGTTTGAAAGGTATATGTTGATGGGTCTTGGATCCTACCCAAGCTGAGATCTAGCAGCTTCCAAGCATCTAACAGTTTCTAACAGGGCTAACATAGACTTTTATAGGAAGGAGGATTTTCTCTCTTGGTTTGAAGCTGGATGCCTTCCCAACACTTCCATGTTCATATTCTTTCAAAGGACAGATGTGGAATCGATTTGCTAGATGATATGAAGTGCAGTACTCTAGAGCAGGGCTTTTCAACCAGTGGTACGGGTACCACCTGTGGTACATTGGCACCTGGCAGATGGTACGCGACCATCCTAGAAAAATGGTAATGGGGGAGGGGAATGAGCTGAACCGGTGGCAGCACCGCACAAGCCTGAGCGAGAGATGGCTGGAGCTGCAGGGCTGTCAGGCTCAGCGGAAGCGCCAGGATCAGTGCCAGGCTCCAGCTGGAGCTCGGCGTTGATCCTGGTGCTTCTGCTGAGCCCTGAAGAAGCACCAATCATGCTGGAAAGCAGCACTGATCCTGGCGCTTGAGCCCAGAAGAAGCGCGGATCAGCTGGAATGTTGCAGCCTCTCCAGGGTCTTGTGATTTACATTCAGATGCTTGGCAACTGATTCATATTTATGACGGTCACAGTGTCCCAGGGTCATGTGAAGTGACCAAAACCTGATGCAACCACTCAGCAGACGGGAATAAAAACCAAACACCCCCCCACCCCACCCCCACTGCCAATCCTCAACAGAAATGCTCACAACAATGAAAACCTCGGACAGGAGGAAGAGCACCACCGGGCAGGCAGGCAGGTGTCTTGCTTGGCTGTGGCTTGGGGGGCACTTTTTTCAGTGCCATTGTAACTTCAAACAGTCACTAAGTGAACTGTTGTAAGTCGAGGACTAGTTTAGTTTAGTTTAGTTTATTGTATTTATATCCCGCCCTTCTCCTTACGGACTCAGGGCGGCTAACAGCCAGATAAAACAATTACAAAAATACAAAATACTATAATTAAAACACAATTAAAAGAAGATATAATATTAGGCCTATGTTAATTTAAAATTATATTAAAACCCAGCTAAAAATTTCCCCTAGGCCAGTCNAGGCCAGTCAAAATGAGAGAAAAAAAATGGAGCAAATGTTAAGAATGTGAGGTCAAGGTCATGTTGAACATTATACTTCCTTAGAGTACAAGGCTACTGTGTCTAGCAGTTTCCTTTTTAAAAAAATAGTTGCAATGTATGAACATTTAACATCAGACAGTACGTACCTTGCATTTTGCATTACATTTCTTTACTCATGCAATTGAGGATCTACCTTTTCATTAAAACAAAAAAGCCATGAATTTACCAAAATCTCACCTGGACATCATATACTAGGAAACCATAATCTTAACAAAATCTAAAAAAAAATCAAGGTGGTAAAGTGATTGCTGATAGAAGAGAATATTTGTAACCCATGTTGAAATGTCATCAATGCATGTACTGATGACGTTACCTAGTTTGGAAATGAAATGCCTACAAGAAAACTACTAAGCTCAGAGAGTACCAAGAGCCCCATATTGTACTTGAACTGAGATGACCCATGTTCTAACATCCACCACCATAAATTTTGAATCTCCATAATCTAATTTACAAGATTCTTGCTGAAATAACATGGGAAATGAGTATACCAACTTGGGCAAAAGTGTGATACGAATTCAATAAATATTTGACCTATCTTTGGCCTATTAGTAATCTTTGGCCACACAGCTAATTGGTTTAGGTCACCTTTCTTCCCAAGCTCTGCCACAAGCTCTGTCAATAGTTATAGTTAGTTAGTTATAGTTTATTGTATTTATATCCCGCCCTTCTCCTTACGGACTCGGGGCGGCTAACAGCCAGATAAAACAATTACAAAAATACAAAATACTATAATTAAAATACAATTAAAAGAAGATATAATATTAGGCCTATGTTAATTTAAAATTAAATTAAAACCCAGCTAAAAATTTCCCCTAGGCCAGTCCCGCTTGCTGAAATAGCCATGTCTTAAGGGCACGGCGGAAGGAAGGAAGATCAGGGATCACCCTGATCTCTGGGGGTAGTTCGTTCCACAGGGTGGGAGCTCCCACAGAGAAGGCCCT
Source organism: Protobothrops mucrosquamatus (assembly GCF_001527695.2). Lineage (NCBI taxonomy): Eukaryota > Metazoa > Chordata > Lepidosauria > Squamata > Viperidae > Protobothrops > Protobothrops mucrosquamatus. The sequence continues at coordinate 18,796 of NW_015386660.1, read as the reverse complement.
CCCCCTTGGGGTCGCCAGCCGGCACTGTCTGGCTGACGGCACCCT
>NW_015386660.1:0-18417 GCF_001527695.2 Protobothrops mucrosquamatus | reverse complement strand
CCGGTACCTGTACTTTATCGCTTTTTTCCTTTTTTTTTTTGGGTCATCAGGTTTTTGACACCTTGCTAGGCGACTGGTGGTACTCGGATATTGCCATATCCTAAAAGTGGTACAGTGGGTGAAAAGGTTGAAAAGCCCTGCTCTAGAGCCCCTTTGGTGGAGGGGCAAAGACATCTGGCTAGCAATAGCATTTAGACTTATATGCCACTTCACAGTGCTTTACACCCCTCTCTAAGCGGTTACAGAGTCAGCCTATTGCCCCCAACAATCTGGGTCCTCATTTTGCCGACTTCAGAAAGATGGAAGGCTGAGTCAACCTTGAGCCGGTGAGACTCAAAGTGTCAAACTGCAGGCAGCCGGCAGTCAGCAGAAGTCACCTGCAGTACTGCATTCTAACCACTGCGCCATCACGACTAGAACCAGGAGACTGTGAGTTCTAGTCCTGCCTTAGGCAGAAGGATAAATGGGCCAAGTTATTTTTTTACGGACATAGGAAAGAGGCAAGGGTAAACCACTTTTGAAAAACCTTGCCAAGAAAACTGCAGAGACTAGTCCGGGAGTCAACAATGACTTGAAGGCTCCAAAGACAAGCAAACAGAAATCCTCCACAACCTGCAGTATAAACATATTTCTCTTTATCAGGGTTTAGCTTGCTGCGATGTCCAGTTCAGATGTGGGGTTAAGCAGCAAAAACATCCCCAAACAATGAAGTCCAAAAGGTAACCTTCCCATAGGGTAACCTTGCCTGAGCAGGGGGTTGGACTAGATGACCTCCAAGGTCCCCATCATCATCATCATCATCATAATGATAAAGTTGGAAGGGACCTTGGAGATCATCTAGTCTAACTCCCTGCTCAGGCAGGAAACCCTATGCCATTTCAGACAAATGGCTGTCCAGTCTCTTCTTAAAAACTTCCAGTGTTGGAGCATTCACCGCTTCTGGAGGCAGGTTGTTCCACTGGTTAATTGTTCTCACTGTCAGGAAGTTTCTCCTTAGTTCTAGGTTGCTTCTCTCTTTGGTTAGTTTCCACCCGTTGCTTCTCGTCCTGCCTTCAGGCACCTTGGAAAATAGCTTGACTCCCTCTTCTTTGTGGCAGCCCCTGAGATATTGGAACACTGCTATCATGTCCCCCCTTGTCCTTCTCTTCGTTAAATCATCATCATCATCATCATCATCATCATCATCATCATCATCATCATCATCATCATCATCATCATCATCATCATTATTATTATTATTATTATTATTATTATTATTATTATTATTATTATTATTTTCTTCTGTCCTTGAAAGAAGGAGGATATTTCATCTTCCATTATTCCTACCCAGCGTCTGCAATAAGGTTGGAAGAAACTCCGAGATGAGCTCTCTTCCCTTGTTCCCTCTCAATCCCTTGACTTGGTTGCCCTCTAGGTTCCACCACCGGCCCACCCAAAACTCTCCCACCCGAATTCTACCCGCCTGGCTTCGACTCTGCCAGCTTCATTGGAGGGATCGTCCTGGTGCTCAGCATCCAAGCCGTCGCCTTCTTTGTGGTGAAGTTCCTCCGGTCAAAGGACAACACTTATCAGACACTGTAAGTTTCCTATGGACCGCTGGGGGTGCCAAGGGAATGCAGAAAGGAAATGCTCGGCTTTTCAGCTAGCCAGGTTTCAGAAGGTGGGATGTCAGGCTTTGAGGGTGAAGGCTCGTTCTCCGAGCTTGTGGGTTGGTTTCCGAACGTTTCGTTACCAGGCTAGGTAACCTCTTTAGCAGTGTTCAGGGGATGTCAGTCAGTGCCCTTCTGTTTATAAGGGCTTCAGGTGTGGGTTGGTCCAGTAAGGGTCTTGTGATGAGTCATCAGAGAGAGGCTTGTGATGGGTCTTGCGATGGAGAGGTTACTTCAGGTCAGGGTTGTTGGAGGGTGTGAATTATCACTGGGTCAGGTGTGAGTCATCCCTGAGAGCAGGAGTCTTCAAACTTGGCAACTTTAAGACTTGTGGACTTCAACTCCCAGAATTCCTCAGCCAGCTCTGGCTGGCTGAGGAATTCTGGGAGTTGAAATCCACATGTCTTAAAGTTGCCAAGTTTGAAGACCCCTGCTTGAGAGGCTCTCAGATGACTCATCCCAAGACCCTCACTCAACACACCCACATCTTATAAACAGAAGAACTCTGACACTGATATCCCCTAAACCAGGGGTGTCAAACTCGCCATGTGACGTATTGCGACGTATCATGACTTTTTCCCCCTGCTTGAGTGGGGGGGCTGGACTAGAAGACCTCCAAGGTCCCTTCCAGCTTCTATTCTGTTCTGTTCCGTTCCGTCCCATCCCATCCCATCCCATCCTATCCTATTCTCTAGTCTAGTCTACATTCTGTTCTGTTCTGTTCCATTCCGTCCCATTCCATCCTATCCTATCCTATCCTATTCTCTAGTCTAGTTTAGTCTCTATTCTATTCTATTCTATTCTATTCTATTCTATTCTATTCTATTCTATTCTATTCTAGTTTAGTCTATATCCTATCCTATCCTATCCCCGGACCTTGACTCCTGATTTGTTTTGCTTTTAATTCTCCATCTTTGCTGCACTTCCCTTCCAGCCTCCTTAAGTGGGTGACTTTGCTGCATAGGCAGCCCAGCCAAATAATTCTGGACACTGAAATCCTTCATAACTAACTGGCACAATTGAGACCATACGCAAATCTTCTCCAGCTTCTAAATGAGGCGCATGGCCCATTTGTGCTTAATGGGTTATTGAATCATTGCAGGCTTACCTCAGAAGGAGTTTGTCTGACGTTCCTGCAGGAAGGAAGCTAACTAGTGGCATAGGATTAATGATTATGGAACATCCCAGCCTGTCCCAGTGTAGCCTTTGCAATAAATAAGGTAATCCAGCCACAGGGGATGGTCCCTCTTCAGAGCTGGTGGTTGAATTGTGTTGGATCAACAGCGGGCAGCAATGATGAATGCTGAAGTCCAGTCATTTCTGGAGCATCAGAGACAGCCTCAACTGTGACTTGAGATCATTCACATTCCAAGAGGAAGAGTGACTGTCTTGTTGTTCAAACCCTACACAAGGCAAATATTTCACAAATTGAATATTAATCCTTAAAATATAAAATAGGGGGAGGGACAATTCTAACAAACTTCCCTACAATGTGACCACTTAAGAGCTCTTGAAACCTTTCTCTCCTTTCACAGGTAATGGAAATTATAGTCCTCTACTGTCTGTCTCTTTTTACCCTCTGGAATTTTAACTTACTCTTTTCAAAATAACTTGATCTGTTATTTCAGTGTCTTCTCCTAACCCAGGGGTAGGCAACCCAAAACACTCAAAGAGCCACTTGGACCTGTTTCTCACCGAAAACAAAACACTGGGAGCTGCAAAACCCTTTTGATATCTAAAAGGAAGATAACACTGCATATATCAGTGGTGGCGAACCTATGGCACGCGTGCCAGAGGCGGCACTCGGAGCCCTCTCTGTGGGCACACGTGCTGTTGCCCCAGCCTTGCCTCCCCCCGCGACCCCCCTCCTCACCAGCAGCCCCCCTGGAGGAGAGTTGTCCCCGAGCGTGGCCCATGCAGAGCAGAGCAGAGCAGAGCAGCCAAGGACATGGCAGCCAGGCAGCGTGGACAAGACTTTGCCTCACACCCCATCACGCAGTTGATGCTGCGGGGTGCGGGCAGACGGCATGGCCGCCACTGGTGCTGCTGGGCTGCCTGGGCGATCTGCGGTGGGCCCTGGAGCCGGTGATGGCCCTGCAGGCAGGCAGAGCAGGGGACAGGGTGGGGGTGGAGCGGGAGCGGGGCCAGTTTTTGGGCACTCGGTCTCTAAAAGGTTCGCCATCACTGGCATATATCCTTTTTTACCTTTAGGATATGTTATCTTCATTTTAGATGTCAAAAGGGTCTTTCTCTCTGTCTCTCTCTCTCTCCCTCTCTCTCTTTCTGCCCTTGGTCTGCCAGTCTTCTTCCCCCACTCTCTTTCTTTCTCTCTATCTCTCTCTCTTTCTTCTCTCTCTCTCTTCCTCTCTCTCTCTCTCTTTCTCTCTTTCTGTCTCTTCCCCCCTCTCTCCCTCTCTCCGATCTTCTGCTCACCTGGCAAGCTGGCTTCAAGCTGTTCTCCAACAAGCTCAGGGTAGGCAACTGTGGCTCTTTTATGACTCATGGACCAACTCCCAGAATTTCTGAGTCAGCATCGCTGGGCTAGCTAGCTCTCTCCTGCCCTTCCTGCTTCCTGCTTCCTGCAGAGACGCAGCAAAGGGAGGAGCCCCACCCCAAAAGCTTTTCAGCTTGTCGGAGAACACTGTGAGTACACTCTCTTTTACACAAACACACAGAGACACAGAGAGAGACAGAGAGACAGAGAGAGAGAAGCAGGGAAGCGCAAGTGCCTCTCTCTGTCTCTGTCTCTCTCTGCAAATGGCAGAGGAGGCTGGGAGCCACAGGGAAGGCTCAAAGAGCTGCATGCGGCTCTGGAGCCGCAGGTTGCCGACCTGTGTCCTAACCCCTTCATATTGACTCTGAAGCAAAAATCTACATTCTCCCTGTTCCTGTTAGTTTATGCAGGGATTATAGCTATGGAAAGTTTTCTCTTTGTTTATCAACTTATGTTCCTGTTTGCTTAGAAAATACACGTAGTCCTTGACTTACAACCATTCATTTAGTGACTGTCTGAAGTTACAACAGCACTGAAAAAAGTGACGTCCGATTTTCACACTTCTGATGGTTGTAGTATCCCCACGGTCACATGATCAAAATTCAGATGCTCGGCAACTAGCTCATATCTATGACCGTGGCAGGTCATGTGATTACCTTTAGCAATGATCTGACAAAATCAGTGGGGAAGCCAGATTCACTTAACAACCATGTTACTAACTTAAAAACTGCAGTGATTCAATTAACCGCTGTCGCAAGGAAGCTCGTAAAATGGGCCAAAACTCATTTAACAACTGTCTTGCTTAGCAATGGAAATGTTGGGCTCAATTGTGATTGTAAATAGAGGACTACCTGTAAATATAGGGAGTGGGATTAAAGCAGGGGTCTTCAAACCTGGCCCTTTTATGACTTGTGGACTTCAACTCCCAGAATTCCTCAGCCAGGCACGCTGGCTGAGGAATTCTGGGAGTTGAAGTCCACAAGTCATAAAAGGGCCAGGTTTGAAGACCCCTGGGTTAAAAGGTTTTGGGTTCTTTTGTATTGTATCAAAAATACATCATATTATATCGTAACATGTCCATTTCCCTCCACTTTTTCCCCCCATGCATGCTGCTTATCAGAGGGGAGAACCAGCAGTAGGTGTAGAAGAGTGTGTGTGTTTGTGTGTGAAAAAACACCAGGAAAGTTAAGGGCTGCCTCCAGAACCAGGAAAACGTATAACTCTTTTCAAAGATTACTCCACTATTTATACTTATTCTTCAGAATCATGAAGGCTGTAGGGCAGTTTGAATACATCGAATATACAATGATGGCTCATTTTCTAGACAATGGGCATATAGAAAAATACCATGTCCCAGGTGAGAAAATAGCCTGATTTCCTCAAATCCTTAATCTTTTGTTTGCAGAGACATGGGATAATGCAGGTAGCAAAACATTCTTTCCTTCTGATGGAAGAATTTATCTTTGGAGACTCTCCTTAACTTGTTCTCTCTTGCTCTGGGTGAAGAAGTATATGGACAATTTTGAACCAAACAGAGGTCATCTTTTGATGAATTTGTGTACATGTGTTAAAAACACACCATCATCTTATTCTGCTGTCTTTAGAAATTGTGGACCTTCCTTGCCCCAAATCAAGAATGTAGAGTGCGAACTGTTCAGAGATGGCCTCTGTATCCTAGTTGACCTGAATGTAGGGTTCCTGACTTGAGGAGCACAGTCTACGAAGAAGCTGACATTTTTGCTACCAAAAATCATGGAAAAGAGGTGAATTGATCAGTGAATGGAGCAGCCACTGCCTGCTGCCCACCCTCCAAAGAGGAAATGAATAGAGAAATGGGAAATAAATAATACTGACCTGGGGAGTATAAATTCTATTCTATTCTGTTTTGTCTGCCAGTTAATGAGGACATCAAGAACATTCATTGAATGTTTGAAGACTAGCCACGCTCTGAGACTAGTAAGATACCACTGCACATTCTGTTGTTCCCAGACAGGTCTTTTGTCCTTATTGTGCTGGAATTGGTCCTCCAAGTGGTATTGAACTAAAAATTCTAGCAACCCAAATGAACATGGCTTATGGTGTAATCCAACAATACCTGGAAGACGTGTTTCCCCACCTTGTTCTGCCATATGATTCCCATCATGAAAACTATCATCTGAAATGTTTGAAGGGTGCCAGTTTAGGGAAAGCAGATGTATGGATTTCTTTGTGTGTGGTTTACAAAGTAAATGGCTGAGAGCCATTAATGCTATCAAGTCTCCATAGCGACTTTTGAATTCTGCCTTCAGCTGGTTGACTTCCCAGTCAGTTTTCATCGCTATTTAATTGAAGAACAGGAGAAAAGCAGTGGACTACAATGTCCTATGACCTATGCTTTAGAAAGAGGAACCTTTTTGTTCTTAAAGTCAGGTAGTGATGGTAGAGGTTCTGGATGGGATGTTCTTAACATAGGAGGTGAACCTCTACCGGTAGATAGTGAAATTTAATTCCCAGCAGCCCCACCTAAAGCATCCAGCTACATACGGAGGGCCAAATATATCAATTACATTGCCTTTAATCAATGTAATTCAGTTTTGCATCTAAAAAAATAACCCAGTCTCTATTTGGTGGCATAATTCATCAATTCATGAACATGTTTTCTTCATAATCTTCTAGGCGTTTTAAGTGCCCTTTTGCATCTCACCCAATGAGTTTCCCGATACTTGGAGAATTCTTCCTACATTTCCTCTCCTGGTTTCAAATATTATTGATAAGACGTTCTAGTCACTTTTTCTGGGCCGATACCCGAGTGCTTAATTAGCTCTAAAGCTGCTGCAAGAACCAGTTTTAGTACTTAGGGCAAAGGTCCCCAACCTTTGGGGCAACAGGACCGGTTCCCTGGAGAAAGGTTTTTCCACGGACCAGAGAGTGCATGATTTTGTGTGCTGCCTGCATCCCGCGGATGAGGCTTTACTTGTTTGTGTGGACCGGTTGGTGGCATGCCGTGGACTGGTACCGTCCACGGACTGGAGGTTGGGGACCCCTGTTCTAGGGCATGTTCAGAAGCACCCAACTTTTATGCAGACAAATGTTCCTATCCAAAGCTTCCATGAATAAACTCTTACGTACCTCTGCATCAATCCTTTGTTCTTGAAATCATCCAGATTTGGAAGTGGTCCTTTCCTTTCCAATAACAAGAATTGTACAGTTGATTATAACTGCTACTTGAACTGAGGAATTACCACAAGAGCCGAGAGAGATAAACATCCCCTTTAAAAACCTATCCTGGCAGCAGCTGGATTCTTTAGTAAGCCATTTGTGTTTCTAAAAATGGGCAGATCTGAAACCGGGTATATGAGACAGCAGACCAGCTTAAAAACTAAGCCATGAGCTTGACTTCAGAATACCAACAAGAAGCAGCCAATTCTTTCCTCTCCATTTGTCGGAAGTACCAACTGCAAGAACTGACCATTTAAAAATATTTTTAACAGTTTCATTCTTTTCGATCTCTTGCTTAATGAATCCATGTTTTTAATCTTCCCAACAGCCAGAGTTCTCTGGAGAAATTACAGAGCAGTTAAAAGCATACCCCACCCCTCCTTTTCTCAGTCCCAATGCTTGCAGGGTCTGCTATGAATAGATATGGGGAGGTGTTCCAGCTGGCTGTTCTTTTTCCAACCAGTTGAGGAATGCTGGGTCTTCATGCTGTGTCTCTTTTGGGTTGCTGTGTGACTTTTGTGCTGTTGAAGCTTTCTTGGGGGGGGGGGGAGGAAGCGGGAAGGATTGGAGGGAGAGAGGTTAATTGAGTGCTAGTTGCCATCTTGAGTGAAGACTTGTGATCCTGACTTCTGAATTAAAGCTTGTGGGCGTTTCCTTTATCCAGGACTTCTGATGCTCCTGAGTGTCATTGTTGGGCAGCCCTGTGTAGTAAGTAGGAGCACCTGGTAAGGTCTCACCTGCTGAGAAAGATCAACACTGGTAATGATGATGTTTTCCAGAAGAGCCAAGAAGTTGTATATGGGATCCTCTCTTAGGAAAGGTCTTTGATGTCCATCTTTTTTTGGATGGAGAAGAACAGAAAGCTCTTGCAGAAGAGATGGCTTCAAGACAATTGGGGAGGGGGATGTTTTCCAGCAGCTGCACAAGAGGAAGACACATTTCAGGGCAGGACATCAGGCTTAGTGCAGCCCCTAACTATGCCCAGTATTACTTTCTCTACCATAGCTCAGGGCAGAATAGTATTGCTGGTAGTAAAGCAATGCCATGACTCAGTAGAACAGGGGTGGGGAATGATGGCCCTTTTATGACTTCTGGACTTCAACTCCCAGAATCCCCAGAAGTTATAAAGGGGGCATCTTTCCCCACCTCTGCAGTAGAAGAACAGCTGCTTTGTAGTCTATGACAGCTCCATGTTCAATTATCAGCCTGTCCAGCTAAAGCTAAGGTAAGAGGTGATGAGGAGATCCCTTTCTCAAGAATCTGGAAAAACCGACTGCCAGCCAGAGAAGGTAATACCAGTCTAGGTGGGTCTTTACCATCGGAGCTAGTAAAGATCACCTGTCTGTCTATGTGACCTCAATCTTTGGAGCCCTAAATTGATGGAAGTTCTTTCCCCCAAGCTGTATAGTAATCATTGCCTCTTCTGCCACAACTGCTCTCTAGATTCCTACTTTTTTTTAACTCTGCACTGTAGCTGCCCATTACAGAGTCAGACTCCTGCGCTTAGTATTTGGAGTGCTACAGATTTGGCTGGGGAGGCTTTCTTAGATCAATCTGGAATTGAGTCTGGCGTCACCTTTGAGTTGCAACCATTCCTCAACATTGAAAAGACACGAGACCATTCTACAAAACTATGTTCTCCACCTTAGGCCCAAAGCCATCTGGGTGACCTCGAGCCAGGCCCTCCCTCTCAGCCCTAGGAAGAAGAAGAAGGAGGCAATGGCCAACCTCTTCTGAAACCTTGCCAAGAAAACCGCACAGGACCTATCCAGGCAGTTGCCAGGAGTCAACCTGACTCAAAGTCTGTAGATTCAAGATTGCTGGTGGATATACTTTGATTTTAATGATATCTACTCCCTGAAGCAGCGTTTCTCAACTTTGGCAACTTCCCCAGAAATGCTGGTTAAGGAATTCTAGGAGTTGGTCCACACATCTTAACGTAGCCAAGGTTGAGAATCAATGCTTCCCCAACCTTTTGGGCACCAGGGACCAGTTCTGTGGAGAGAGGTTTTTCCGCAGACTGGAAGGAGTGTGGATTTGTGTGCTGCCTGCATCTTGTGAATGGGGCTTTGCTTGTTTATGCGGACCGGTTGCTGACATGCTGCGGCCCGGTACTGGTCTATGGACCAGGGGTTGGGGACCCCTGCTTTAGGGAGTAGATACCACTAAAATCAAAGGGATTTGTATGCAGAATCAACACATGCAGGATGGTGCCCTAAGACCAGGTTAATATAAAACTGATATAACAAAACCAAAACGCTTTGATCTATAACATGCTATCTCTGAACAAACTATATGATGGCTCTGGGTGTTAAACTAGTTCACCCACTAAGGCCATTGACCCTGCAGCTCCTACTGTACAGGGAGAAGGTCAAAGAGGTCAAGACATTGGGTATAGTACATGTTTAAAAAGGAGGTTAGGGCTTTGATCACATGGTTGTGATTACTAACTTATTAATTGGGTATATCTAGTCTAATGAAAATGAGATAACATGATAGCAGTCTTCCAGTAACTGAGAGGCTGGTCACAGAGAAGAGGGGAGGGTCAACCTGTTTTCCAAAGCACCTGAAGGCAGGACAAGAAGCAATGGATAGAAACTAATCAAGGAGAGAAGCAACCTAGAACTAAGGAGAAATTTCCTGACAGTGGGAACAATTAACCAGTGGAATGGGTTGCCTCCAGAAGTTGTGGGTGCTCCAACACTGGAAATTTTTAAGAAGAGATTGGACAACAATTTGTCTGAAATGGTATAGCCTCTCCTGTTTGAGCAGGGGGTTGGACAGGCCCCTTCCAACTGTCCTAGACTTTTTTGAGGAAGTGCACTTCTTGTGTTCCAACTATTGCAAGTTTCTCTGTTTTGCAGATACAGGTCCTGTTTTTAGCAAACTCAAGAGGAGGAGATTTTGTGGGCATGTAAACTAACTAGCTTAAGATTCCCCATTGTATTCTGGCCTGGTGAAGTGTTTTTCCTTCCTTTTATGTTCATTTGCTCCATCGCATTAGGATCTAAAGACTGATCTCCAGGGAGGTGTCTTGATGTACATCGTTTTGGCTGGAAGACCACTTGAAGAAGAGGCCTATTTGGCCATGTTTGGAAGCCAGGACATTCTCTTTCCATCTGATGGAACTTCTGAAGGAGATAATCCAAAAAATCCGAACCTCAGCACCCTGTTACCAAGCCCATGGTGCTTGGCTTGGATGTACAATATGGCTCCTCTAGACTTGATGCAGAAGAATATACAGTATAAATGACTATCCACAAGACCAAACTTTGAGCTGCAGGAAACTTCATCTGCTTGACTGTGGATGTATGTAACTCAGATTAAGAATCTCTTCAACCAACTGGGCTTTTTCTTTATAGGCTTTCTTTATTGTAATTATTATTCTTCTAAGCTCACAAAAAGCCTTTTATCTCTTTCTTGATACAATGGATCAAGCCCTGACTTTGCATCTTAAGAATTTACGTTAACCTTTGAATTCTTTTTTTCTGATCTTTTTTATTTCTTTCCTGGTGTTGTAAGCAGTGCTACAACAGAACAATATATATAGTTCATGCATTTGCAGATTAAGTTGCTAATCCTTTTTTTTTTAAATGCCTGGCAGCCCTAAGGATTAGCAAAATGATCTGCTAGTTTTAGTTACGATTTCAGTGTAAAACTTTGTTACTTAAAAAAAAAAATGTGGGTGCCCCATTCTAGTCTCTCCCATGATTACTCAAATGTTTATTTGTTTTTCAATCCTAACAGCAAATGTGGAATAGTTTTGCAACCTGAACTGCTTCGATACATGTCAATTTAGCAGGTGCCTTTTCAATAGTGGTACCGTATTCAGATGTTAAAATGCTTGGTTCCTCCTGTTAAACTGATTGCACAAAAGACAAGGGGTCTCCTTCACACGTAGCCTGTTTTCTGATAGAGGAATTGTAGACGATGGGTGCAGAAACCTAGCAGACTTTGTGAAACTGAACTAATGTTGAGCCTCTCTGAAATTGCCTGCTTATTTAAGAGTGAATCCCTTAAAACACCTGTCCTTCAGTTCTTTTGGAGAAGCACAAAGATCCTTTGCTACAAAACTGGCAGCGAAAGCAGGGGGGGGGGAAACAAGAGGCTTTTTCAAATAAAATGCAACATTTATGGACATTGTGTGTATTCATCTTTATATATACAGAAACGTTGCATTGGTCCTCAATAGAAATCTCAAAAAGACAAAAAAGAAAAGAAAGAAAGATGCAGCTTAAAACAGTAAGCAGGTCCGAAGTGATCCTAAAGATTGCCTTGCTATTAAGTTCATCTCTAAGAAATGCATTTGTATCACTTTTAATGTTACAGGTCATTTTTTTCCCCCGAGGGCTTCCTTTTTAACATAACTAACAAACAAACAACGGAGAGTCAGTTGCTGAGCGGGTTGACCCTGAATTCTACGTCTCTGGACTGGCAAAATGGGAAGAGAGTCTGAGTCTGTGCTAAAAGCTCAGGGAAGGATAAAAGCAGGTAGAGGACTACTTTATCCTTCTTTAAAGGAAGATCTCAATTGCTACGCACCCACCGAGGCCAGCTCAGCACAAGCACAGCTAATGGCCTTGCTCAAGCCATAAAGTGACGAGAAACTTGCCTTTCAGCAAATCGCTCCCACACACCCGCGCGCGCACACACACACAGACAAATCTTCCCTTCCCTCTAAAGCTCCTAATGGAAGAATTGGGCTGCCTTTCAGTGCCACCTTGCGTGCAAAATAGTGCTGTGCTGAATGGGGAAAAAAGAAGGCTCCACTTTGCCTGTGGAGATTCTCCGTCATCCAGGTCACGGTTGTTCCAAAGGGGCTTTTTCAAGAGGCAACCGGACTTTCCTGTTTTTGTCCGAAGACCTTTCGCCTCTCATCCAAGAAGCTTCTTCAGCTCTGACCGGATGGTGGGGAATGGAGGGATATATATTCCTTGCCTTCTTTTAGAGCAGGGGTGTCAAACTGCCGGATGCATCATGGCGAAACCGCGCCCACCCCATTGCCGGAAATGGGAAAAAAAAGTTGCGATGCGTCGTGACACATCACGTGACATTGCGAGTTTGACACCCCTGTTTTAGAAAGTTGTTGAGGTTTGTCTGTGTCCTCAGGGTCACCTGAGTGATGCAAATGGGTGTGGAGCCTTCTTGGAACTGCTGAAAGGACTGTGCTTTCTGTGGAGCTGTGCTTTCTGCAGGATGTTTTCTGCCCTGTGTACCCTTCACTGCTGAACATAGGCACAGGCTGTTGGGGATGAGTCTGTGTTGTCTGCATCTCAAACTGAAGTGCAAATGGTTCCTGTAGTCTGCATTTTCCCCCCTGGAAATCCATTCATACTCCCGTGCCATTCGAAGGGTGTTCATCCCAAAGTGCATAGCTAAATATCTGTGGAAATTCTCAGTCATCCAGGTCACAGTTGTTCCAAAGGGGCTTTTTCAAGAGGCCACTGGACTTTCCTGTTTTTCTTTGAAGACCTTTTGCTTCTCATCCAAGAAGCTTCTTCAGCTCTGACTGGATGGTGGGGAATGGAAGGATTTATATTCCTTGCAGACAGCTGGTCATTTGCATTGTTTTGCATGTCCATCCAAAGTAGAGCCTGCACACAGACACTTTTTGCAGCATACAACAAACAGATATGGGCATTCTGGTGGCATGTTTTCATCCACAACAACTGGGGTCCTCCCAGTCAAAAATATTCCTTTAGGAAGGTGATCGACTTTTGTCTCCCCCAGTCCATTTCTGCAGCCTGAAGGTCATCTTGATTGCCACTGCTGGGATGGATGGATGGATGCTGGGATTAAGTGCTTCATTAAGCATAATCGGCCTTTACTAGACTGATCACTATTGCCAGGGGCTGTTGTAGGTTCCTTCATATATTTTCTCAGTTTCTATGAATCTGGGGGTGCTGTCCACTTGTCCTCAGTATTTACATTAGATGAGACTATAACTCCGCTTGCTATTACAATAGGGGGGAGGAGAATTGTGTCCTCTATCCCAGTTGCTGAGAACCAATTTGATGGAGTGGTTAAGGAACCAGGCTAGAAACCAGGAGAGTATGAATTCTAGTCTTGCCTGAGGCATAAAGCCAGCTGGGTGACTTTGGGCCAGTCACGCCCACCCAGCCCTAGGAAAAAAGCAGGCAATGGCAAAACACTTTTGAAATCTTGCCAAGGAAACTACAGACTGGTTGAGATAATCATCAGGCTTCAAGATCAGTTCAAAGTACACACATACATACACACACATACACACTTCCAGTTGATGTTGACAGCTCCTTGCAGCCTCTGCTAAACATAGTCAATGGTAGAAGATACAGTTCAACAACTGGAAGTTCTTCAGGTTTTTTGTCCTTGGAGGATTAGTTTGTTATGTCGGAATATAATGGGAACTTCATTTGGTTTTGTAGGCTTGCTTCTGCTTATAATTTGGAGCCCTGGGGTGACTTTTTGGTATAATTCAAAGAGTCAAGATAGCGGGCCCTGTGGGGCAACAGAAGCTTTGTCCATTTATTATGCAGGTTTTGTGTGCAGTGCACATACAAATGGGCAAAGCTTCCATTGCACTTTCACAATCCACCATCTTGATACCCTTCAGACATCCTTGACCCTGGGATCTTGATGATCTTAAGAGTGTCACTGTTTTTGCCTTTTTTATTTCTGGATTTGCATTCCATTAGGCAGACACATTGGGTGAGGGCAAACCATCCTTTCCCTTAGCTCTTACACTCTCAAAATGCTATCTGTGCCCTCTGGCTTCAACAGACAAGACCCTAAGCAAGCCCAATGAGAAAAAAAACTCTTTTAGCAACCAGATTTAGGGATTGTTTCAACTTGCACCCAACTATTGGACCAGTATCTCCTGCGGATGGTTTTTTTTTTTCCCCTTCTTCTTCCCTGCTGGGTTCCCATCTTCTTTTCCTCATTTTTGCCTCCAGCTTACAAAGGAGACAAGCTGAAGTCTTCATTAATTGTACAAGTGTCAGAGAAGCATCCCACCCACCCCCTTACTCTGACACCATCCAAGGACAGCCTCAAGGCGTGTGAAAGCTGTTAGGCTTAATCACCCATTACTTGGGAGGGAAAGCTGGCAACAGCCGTGAATGGGAACCAAGACAATAAAAGCAGGATGGAGAGCAAGGCTGTGAACAGCAAATGTCATGCCAGCATATTTTTCGGCTGCCTCAAGGTCGGGTGGAGACTAGAGCAGTTCAGCTCAGCAGTGGCAAAAAGCTTTTCAACTGAAAGTGCTTCTGGATTCCCTTCTCAGGCTGCAACATCCTTCCCCCCCCCACCCTTCTCCCCAACATGCAAAAAACAACCAGCCACTGGGTGGCAGCAAAGCTCTTGCTGCCAACTAGTGGTCATCAGGATTTTTGCATCCCAGTTCTGATAGCCCTACGTTGGACAAGCAGAGAGAAATAGGACAAATTCTTCACACACCCTGGGGGTAGTACAAGGACTACAGGATTTCCAATTTATTGGGAGGGAACTGATCTTAGTCTAAAATTTGAGGAATGCTGAAAATGTTGAGACCAATGTTTGACTTCAGTCCGCTCTTGGCCTTTCCAGGAAGTAGGAGATCAATATCTTCAGAGACTGTTGTTATGTGGGGCAATTTGAACAATGTTGAGAAATCTTCTACTTCTCAAGATAACTGTACTGAAATGTCATTGTTCCCAACAAGTATGAAGAGTGAGGACGAAGGGAGGGGAGGAGAATGAACAACTCTGGGATGAAGAGAAGGAATTCAGACCAAATATGAAGGGTTTTCGCAGTCTTGATCTGGTGTTCCACTGGGACGGGGGCCCTTGGTTATCTAAATACATGTCCAGATAGGAGCCTGTTCATTGTTTTGACAGTGATTGAACGTGAGTCCCATCAGGTCAGACCGGTGATTCAGTTCTCTTCAAACCAGTGGCCAAACTTCAACCCAGAGCTTTCCCCACCCATATCTGAAAATACAAAGCCTTGCACTTAAGACCAAGTGGACTGAGAGGGGACTTTGTCTGCATCTGGAAATTCCTCTGCTTTGTACTTTATCTTTCTCAACCTACTGTTCTCCATCTACACTGGGACTCAATGCTCCGCAAATTTCCAACCAACCTTCTCCCTTGGCAGGAAAATCAAGTCAGAGAAGCCTGAATCTTACATTAAATATGTTTCTAAATATGCGTATCACTAGCATCTGGCAGTCTTGCATTGTTTACAGCAGGTGTAGATTTCTGTCTGCAAGAGAAGGGAGCTTCTGCTGAACTACAACTGCAGAGACCAGTTGCAAGTCTGTCTCTCAATGGTGGAAGCTTTCAAGCCAACTCGCTACAGCCAACTCGCCATGGGACAATTTAACAGTTCCATTTAGTTGTTTAAAATAAATAATATTTTAATTTTTGTCATTCACATTTCATTCTCTCCCTCCTTTTGCATCCGTTCTTTAACGATTCTATTCCATTTCTTTGATATTACTGTAACTCTTCTACTGTAACTAGAAGACCTTCAAGGTCCCTTCCGGCTCTATTATATTCTATTCTTGTCTCACAGCGAGTTGTTGTCCCACGGTGAGTTGTCGTGGCAGCAAGTTGGTCACGGCAAGTTGGCTTATGTAAGGTCCCACTTCAACTAACCACCCAAGAAAGCAGAACTCTTGAAACAGACATTGTCTCAAAAGGATACTTTTATTAGGGGTCAGTGACAGTGGGGAAGTCAAGGCGAGATCTAGGGAAAAGCCCGCCGAAACGGTATAGTTAAGTAAGCAATATTCCTCTTCCCACCAAAGTCATAATGTCCATTTGAAATCCAGCCAATCCACAGGTGGACTGATGAGCGGGTAACTGGCACAGTTGGCGGACATCTCAAGGCCTTCTCCAGTTTCGTTTCTCTGCAACCGTCTCCCTGATAAAGGGAGACACATTCCTATCGCAAGGGGATGGAGGGAGGAGGGGAATATAGAAAGCAAAAATTATCCCAAGCACATGCAAGCTCCCCCTCTTCCCCCCCCCACAACAGAATGGTAGGCCCCAAAAGCAGAATATATGCCCAAGGAAAGGGAGGAGGGTTTTGGGGTCCTGACAGCTATGGTGAGTTGGCTGCGGCGAATTATCATAGATGGTGTTCTCACTCAATGCACATCCACGGGGTCAGTTTTTTGTGGAAATAAAAATGTGTGTGGAAATTCCCAGGCAAGCTGCCTTGAACTCTTGAGGAAAAAAATGAATCTGATTTATCGTCACCATCATCACCACCACCAACAACAACCTATGATAATCATAAATGCCTCTTCCTTCTCACTTCCCCTCTGCTGACAAGAGCCCAGCAGGGCTTTCCAATTCTCAGAAGACTCCATCAGACAGATAAAGTTGGGACTACCTATTGACTCATCTTTTAAAAAAAAAAAAAAAAAAAAAAGACTACTATGGTATGCGCGAGTCGATTTTCCTCCCTCCATTAAATCCGGTATATCTTTTCATCGCCCCATGTGGGTTTTGAACAGAACCGGCATGAGATTCAGTGCTTCAGTGCCTAATTGCTCTGCGTCAGCTATAATGGAGTGTGGTAAAAAATGTCACTGATTGTGATAGAGCTATGGTTGACAAGCTGGAAAAAGCTTCTTTTGGCGAGAGAGCTGAAATCTTCACGGGGCTCGGGGTTTGGAAGGAGCAGGCGGTTTCCTGCTGTGGTTTTGTCTTTCTGCAGAGGAGGAGATTGTAGTTCTTTCTGATGATGTGTTCCTTGCCTGGCTTGCCAGAAGAGAAGGGGCACCGGGTCTCCTTGGCGTAAAATGTAGGATAAAAACCACGTGTGGATGTTTGTGTGTCACATCAAGGATTCCAGGCAAAAGCGATTGCTTCCATTTCCTTTTGGGTAAGGTAGCGTATTGTGACTGATGATGTCCATGTCCACGTGTGATGGTATGTGGGAATGAGCTTGGGAGAGGGGGAAGAGATGCTGTCTAGGGAACAATCAGGTAAGAGGGGGAGGGAGGGCAAACACTCAGAAAGGACCCTCCCTAATTTATCAGGCTGTAAAAAGAGAACGCGGCAGAGCTGTGCAAGGTTCTGTTAATGTATCCTTGTAACAGGGGTCTTCAAACTTGGCAACTTTAAGACTTGTGGACTTCAACTCCCAGAATTCCTCAGCCAGCCCTCAGGGCTGGCTGAGGAATTCTGGGAGTTGAAGTCCACAAGTCTTAAAGTTGCCAAGTTTGAAGACCCCTGCCTTATAGTGAAGTACTGTAGAATTAGCTCATCTGGTCTGTTTTCTGTCTGGTATACATGGGAAGACGGATAGATGCACACACCTGAATAAAATGGTTATTAAATATCAATAAGCTCTAAAATGAGCCGAAGGAGCTAAGCCACCTTGGGAAGATGACACAATGGAGCAAAATGGAAGCAAGCGGTGAACCTAACGGGACGAATAGTCCTTGTGCACTTTAGTCCATCTGGTCCCACTCTTAAATTTGCAGTGATGGTTTGTCACCATCGTAGAACACGTTCAGCAGTCCTGCAATCAGGGCTTATGTGGGAATTCTGCCTGCCATTTAAGTTAAAGTACCAGTTAACGTATTCAGGGTAAATCCAATTAAGAAAGGCAAAAGTTCTGTTTTCTTTCTGCATTGTTTCCTTTTGGTTAGTTTTGTGTCTTCAAGTCAGCACCGACTCCTGGCATCTGCCAGTACAAGTCCCCGCAGTTTTCTTGGCAAGGTTTTTTAGTTTGCCACTGCCTTCTTCCTAGGGCTAGAGAAAGGGACTGGCCCAAAGCCAGGCAGCTGGTTCAGTACCTGAGGTGAAACTGGAACTCACAATCTCCTGGTTTCTAGCCAGATGCCCTCGCCACTCCAACAAACCGGCTCTTGATTTTATAGCAGCCTAAATTTGGAAAGAAAAAAAAAAGAGCAAGAAAAGTAAAATGCCACATAATTAAAATGCAGGAAGATTACTAATTAAGTGGAAAAGAGGTTATGGCATTGAAATGGGTATCTAGAGCATTTATAAGCCTGTGGAGAGGATTATTAACTATTAAGGATGGATGCATACATTATCTAACGGACTCAACTTCCAAGTAAGTTCAGGGTCAACATCT
>NW_015386659.1:866982-874582 GCF_001527695.2 Protobothrops mucrosquamatus | reverse complement strand
CGGATCTCCCCTCCTTCCGCCGCGCCCTCAAGACTTGGTTATTTCAGCGGGCAGGACTGGCCTAGGGGTATTTTAAATTGGTTTTAACAAAATTTTTTAGTAGAAGCGGCCTAGTTAAATATTTATTTTTAATCACTTTTAAATTTTGTATTGTATTGTATTATTGTTTTTAAACTGGCTGTAAGCCGCCCTGAGTCCTTCGGGAGAAGGGCGGGGTATAAATTTAATAAAACTAAAACTAAACTAAACAGTGGAGTGCTCCATCAGGGGTGGGGGGGGAAGTAGTGGCAGCGGGGTGCTCTGTGGGGGGGGAATTTTGCAGTGAACTAGTTGTTAAATTATTTGATTCCCAGTACTGGTTATAATTGCCAATGTGCGACACCCGTCGGCATGAGATTTATTGTGCTTTTTGACCCCCAGTAGGCCAACCATGGATAAATCATACAAGAAAAGAAAAAATTTGGAAGAAAACAGAGTGTTTAATGATACATGGGCACAGTCATTTGCTTTCACAACTGACAAGACTGGTTTACCAGTATGTTTAATATGTGGTGAGAAATTGGCAAATAAAAAAAAGTCAAATGTTGCAAGACATTTCCAGAATAAACACGCAGCCTTTGCTGAAAAATACCTGGATGGAGATGAGAAAAAAAAGCCATTTCAGAATTGATGCGGAAGGTTGATCTGAGCAAGAATCATTTTAAGAAGTGGGTGAAGTCTGCAAATTCAACTATATATGCTAGTTTTGTGGCCACTCAGGAAATAGTCAGGCATGGGAAGCTGTTCACAGATGGAGAGTATATCAAGGAATCATTCATTAAGATTTCAGAACATCTATTCTCGGACTTCAAAAACAAGAGTGAAATTGTGCAGAAAATCAGAGATATGCCTCTCTCTGCGAAGACTGTCAAAGATCGAACCATAAAAATGGCAGAAAACATCACCGGACAGCAAATTAAAGACATCAATTCAGCTGAGGCGTATTCAATTGCCTATGATGCATCCAAAGACAAAAGTGATATTGAACAAATAGCGCTATTCTGCCAATATGTGAACTCTGCTGGGCCACAGGAAGAAATGATTGAGTTGATACCACTAAAAGGCCAAACACGGGGAAAGGACATCTGTGAGGCTGTCTTGGATTATTTAAGAACCAATGAAATAAACACCACCCACCTGGTGTCAGTGGCTACTGATGGGGCATCGAGTATGACAGGAGCGCACAAGGGCTTTGTGGCTTTACTGCAGAAGTCGCTGGGTAGAAAGCTGCTAACATTTCACTGCATCCTGCACCAAGAGGCATTGTGCGCTCAAACATTTCCTCCAGAATGCACAGAAGTGATGAATGTTGTCATTCAGATTGTCAATAAAATAATGGCACAAGGTTTAAATCACCGTCAGTTCTGTTTGCTGCTAGAGGAGGTGGAAAGCACATATTCTGATCTCCTGCTGCATAACAAAGTCCGGTGGCTGTCCAGAGGGGAGGTGCTAAAACGCTTTGCTGCATGTCTGGAAGAGGTGAAAACTTTCTTGGGCAGCAAAGGGCTCACCTTTCCTGAGCTGGAACAACCAGAGTGCCTGGAAAAGCTACACTTCATGGTAGATATGACAGCACACCTGAACACACTGAACACAACTCTTCAGGGTAAAGGAGGCACAGCCCTCCACATGCTGGAGGAAGTTTTGGCATTTGAGAGCAAGTTGACAGTGTTTGGCAGAGATTTACAGAGAGGTACACTGTCTCACTTCCCCTCTTTGCAAGAGTTCAAACAAGGTGACAATATGATAAATTCAGAGTATTTGCAGTCTGCAATCATTGCAATGCAAACATCATTTGGGAAGCGATTCTGTGAGTTCAGAGAGGAAAAAAACACATTATCTTTCCCTGTCACTCCCCTGACCAGCGATCCATCTGCATTGAATATGACTGCGTTTGCAGGGGTAAGTCAACCCGACCTGGAGATGGAACTTGCAGACATAGCCGACAAAGATATATGAGTGTCCAAGTTCCAACACTTGACAGATAATTTTGAAGATGTTGCCCGTCAGAAGGCCAATCTCGTGCTGAATCACAAATGGAGTGACATTGAAAACCTTCCCAAACAGGACAAACTTATATTCGACACATGGAATGCCATCCACAGCACTTACTCAAATATGAAAAAATACACATTTGGAGTCCTGTCGATCTTCGGATCCACATACGTATGTGAACAGGTCTTCTCCAACATGAACTATATTAAAAACAAATATCGTTCATGCCCACAGACAGCCTGCAATCTTGTCTAAAGATGAAAGTGACGTCTTACAGCCCTGATGTTCAGATGCTGTGTGCTGATGTTGAGAAGCAAAAATCATATTAACCAGGTAAAGTAAATATTTTAACTGGCTATTATTTTGCAAATATATATTTGACGCTGTTCAGTGAAATAGTCCTTTTTTATTCATTGACAGCTGACTACATGCTCCAGTACAGACAGAAAGATGGACTGGTGGACGGGCAGGTGGATGGATGGGCAGATGGACAAGCGGACGGATGGGCAGATGGACTGGTAGGCGGACAGGACGGATGAAATGACAGAAGCAGACAGCATTTTGGGTTTGCTGCAGGCGGATAAGTTAAGTTTGGCTTTTTATTTCATAAATATGAGGAGGACTCAAATAGCTGTTATTGTATTTGAAAGTAACCTGCGACCCAGAGTCTTCTTTTTTGGAGTTCAAAATGTTTTTGTTGCATGCTGAAATAAAAATTGACTATTATTTTGCAAATATATATTTGATGTTCAGTGAAATAGTTCTTTTTTAATTCATTGTCAGCTGACTGCACGCTCCAGTAGACAGATGACTGGTGGAGGGGAAAATGGACGGGCGGACGGACGGGCAGATGAACTGGCGGATGGGCAGATGGATGGATGGATGGACAGATGGACAGATGGGCAGATGGACTGGCAGATGGGCAGTCTGACGGATGGGCAGACAGACGGACGGACGAGCGGACGGATGGGCAAATGGACTGGCGGATGGGCAGATGGATGGACAGGCAGATGGGCGAGAAGATGCGTGACAGATGGGCGGGCAGACAGATGGGTGGATGGACGGACGGATGGAATGACAAGCAAACAGCATTTTGATGAAAGAAACCGAGCAGTGTTAGATGAAGGAGTGCAACATCAGCAAGAGGAGAGAAAGGAACAGGAACAAACAGAAGAGACAATTGAAGAAGTAACTACACAAACAGGAGAACAGAAAGAGAAATGGAGCAAGAGAGTGAAGGAACTGCCAGAGAACAGAGGACTACAAGATCGACTAGATCTAAATATAAATAACTGAAACAGTATGTAAATATAAATGGACTAAATTCAGTGAATATAAATGGACTAAATTCCCCATCAAAAAGAAACGAAATTTTCAAGAAACTACAGAAATTAAATATAGATATAATTTGTTTACAAGAGACACATAAAAAACAACATCATAAACTGTTGGAATACCCAAAAATTGGGAAACTTTATTATGCATCAGCACATCAGGAAAAAAAAGAGGTGTTGCTGTATATATTTAAGAGACAATAGATTCTAAAATATACTCAGATGAAGAAGGAAGAATTGTGATGGTAGAAATATATTTACATCAAAAACAAACATTGTTAGTAGTAATTTATGCATCAAATAATAATCAGGAAGAATTCTACCATAGTCTCCATAGAAAAATAATAGAAATGGAGTATCAAAATATTTGTTTAGTAGGAGACTTTAATGCGATAGTAGATGGGACAATTGACTATAAAAGCAGTAAAACAGGGAAAACTAGAAGAAGACTACCTAAGACATTTTTAATATGATAGAAGAAATTGGAGTACAAGATGTTTGGAGGGAAATTAATTGAGAAAAACTACAATATACTTTTTATTCAAATAGTCAAAAATCCTGGTCAAGAATTGATATGATTTGGATGACATCTGAATTGAGGATGAATATACAGGAAATTAAGATAGAACCAGGTACATGGGCAGACCATAACCTTTTAAAAGGAATACAAAAAAGACTAAGATGGACTTTGAAACAATCTATATTAAAAGAAAGAGAATTTATAGAATTAGCAAAAAAAGAAATGGAGTTCTTCTTTAGAGAAAACAAAAAAGAAGATACAATATTACAAAATGTATGGGACACAGCTAAAGCATATTTTAGAGCAGTGGTTCTCAACCTTTTTAATGCCGTGACCCCCAACTGGTCGTAAGTCGAGGACTAAACTGGTCGTAAGTCGAGGACTAAACCGGTCGTACGTCGAGGACTAAACCAGTCATAAGTCGAGGACTACCCAACCGGTCGTAAGTCGAGGACTTTCCCTGCCCGGGAGCACCGCACATGCATGGTTTTGCCCCCTGCGCCGGCCGAGCGTAGCTGGCAAGCGGCAGAGATGGAGCAGGCTGACCATCAGCTGGCCCAGCTCAAGGGAGGTAAGGCACCCGCCGGAAAAGGGGAAAAAATGGCGGACAGCCTTGCTTGGCGACCCCCATTTTCGGAGACGCTCGGCAGTCCCTGCCTTGCCTCCACCCTCATTCACTTTCCTGTCCTTCCTCCCTCTAATCCCACAACCTCTCCACCTTCCTCCTTTCCACCTAACTACATCCCCTCTCCCTTCTTAACCGCCTCTTCGAGCGCAGTTTGGGGTGCCAGCCGAGCATCTCCTCTTTTCAATACAGTTATTATTCACCTATAACATATAAATACATCAATTTTTATAATTTTAATCCCCTAATCCCCTTCCCCCCTCCCCCCCTTGACTTCCCAGAGCTGAGTACAGGATTAAACATATAATAATCCAAATTTAACCCAAACAACCTGACCATAATATAAACAAGTATAGACTTACTTTAACTCTAACATACAATCACCTTAACTATGAACTATATATATAAATTATATATAAAAATATTCATAAATAACCATAATTGTTCATTTCATATTTTCTCTGAATATAATCTATCCATCTTCTCCATACCAGAATAAATTTCTCTTGATATTGATCCTTCAGGTATGCGAATATTTTTGCCATTTCTGCAAAATATGAAATTTTCTGTCTCCAATCATCCATATTTGGTAATGTCTCTTTTTTCCAATTTTGAGCAATCAATGTCCTTGCTGCTGTTATACAATACAACATCAAATTCACTTCTTTTGAGTCCAGATTGTCCATAATGCCCAATAAAAATAATTGCGGTGTAAATTTTATCTTCTTCTTAAAAATCTGTTAAAGATTCCACCAAATTTTAATCCAAAAAGCTTTAACATCCCTACATGTCCACCAAATATGATAATAAGTTGCATCCAAATTACCACATCTCCAACATTTTGGTTGCAAGCTCGGATACATGCAAGACAATTTTTGAGGGTCCAAATGCCATCTGTAAAACATTTTGTAAAAATTTTCCCTTAAATTCTGTGCTTGAGTGAACTTGACATTTCTTACCCAAATTGTTTCCCATGTTTCTAACATAATTGACTTTTGAATATTTTGAGCCCATTTGATCATACAATCTTTAACTAGTTCTGTTTCCGAATCAAGCTCTATCAAAACACTATATATTTTCCTAATATGAGCTCTGCTTTGATCTTTAATCTGTCTTATCAAGTTCACATCTTCTAATGCCAAACCTGACTTTTGGTCTATACGCCATCTCTCCACCAACTGATTATATAGGAACCAGGACTGGAGAATATTATCTCGTCTCAATTCATCCAATAATTTAATTTGCCAGTTCTGTCCCCTTAAAGTAAGTAGATCCTTATACACAATTCCCTTTAGTTTAACTCCCCTTATAGTTCCTTGTATTGCATTTCCGGAATAGCCCACATTGGGATTTTGAAACTTAACTTATAATGATACTTTTTTCAAACTCTCAAAAGTGCAGTTCTTAGAATGTGAGACCTAAAAACAAGATCAACTTTCTTGTCAAAAAATAAGTAAGCATGCCAACCATAAAGTAAATCCCAACCTTCAAGAATCAATATATCTCTATTAGTTAAGTTAATCCAATCACTAATCCAAGTCAAAACCACCGCATCATAATATAATTTTAAATTTGGGGCTTTAAGTCCCCCCCTTTCCCGTGCATCTTGCCAAATTTTAAATTTGACCCTCGGCTTTTCCCCCTGCCAAATGAACCTATTGACACCTCTTTGCCACTCTTCCAAATTTAAATCCTTTTTTAAAATAGGTATCATCTGAAACAAGAAAAGAAACTTAGGAAGGACATTCATTTTAACCACTGAAATTCTCCCTAATAATGACAGATGTAATTTTTTCCAATCATTTAAATCCTTTTGAACTCTTATCCATAACTTATCATAATTGTTCTTATACAATTTGACATTAGAGGCAGTAATATAAACACCCAAGTACTTCACCTTTTTCACTATTTCAAAACCAGTTAAATTACTTAAAGTCTCTTTATCTTTCAAAAACATGTTTTTGGATAATATTTTCGTCTTATTGTTATTTACTTTAAATCCCGAAACTTTCCCATACTGTATCAAAATCTGTATCAGATGTCTTGTCGAATCAATCGGTTGCAATAAGGTAAAAACCAAGTCATCAGCAAAAGCTTTAAGCTTATAGTCATTCTTACCCAAAGTTATTCCTTTTATAATCGATGATTCATGAACCTGTATTAATAAAATCTCTAAAGTCAGAATGAACAGTAAAGGTGACAAAGGGCATCCTTGCCTCATACCTTTCTCAATTTTAATTAAGTCTGTCAATCCTCCATTTACTACCACTTGCGCTGATTGTTGTTGGTAAATAGCCTTTAACGCTGATAAGAATCTGTCCCCAAAATTCATTTTGTCCACCACTCGTAATAAAAATTGCCAGTCCAACTTGTCAAAAGCCTTTTCAGCATCCAAGAAGATAAGAGCTGCCGGGATTTGGTTATTTTTATCCAGATATTCCAACAAATTTACAATTTGTCTAACATTATTCTTCATATATCTACCAGTTATAAATCCAGACTGGTCCACATGAATAATCCGTTTTAATACTTGCATTAATTAGCTAAAATTTTTGCAAAAATCTTATAATCCGTATTTAATAAAGATATTGGCCTATAATTTTTAGGCTGTGTCAAATCTTGATCCTCCTTTGGTATAAGTGAAATAAACGCACTCCTCCATGATGGTGGCATTTCTTCTCCTAACAAAATGCTATTAAAGAGACATCTCAAGGGTTCTAACATTTCTTCAGACAATGTTTTATAATAAATCGCCGTTAGCCCATCTGTACCAGGAGCTTTACCAACCTTCAATTGTTTAATTGCCTCAGAATCCAGCACAATCGGACAGTTCATCATTCCTTTTTGGTCATCTGAAAGTCTAGGAAAATTTACTTGTTGAAGATAACTACCGTATTTATCGGCGTATAACACGCACAGGCGTATAACACGCACCTTCATTTTAAGAGGGAAATTTCAGGAAAAAAACTTAAATTTCAAATAAAGAACTTGAAGCAAAATAAGGGTAGCTCAGAACTTTTTTTATTAAAATTATTAACACTTATAAGGTAAATAATGTAAAAGGACAGTAAAAGCAACTGTTTTAAC
>NW_015386659.1:854247-864620 GCF_001527695.2 Protobothrops mucrosquamatus | reverse complement strand
GGGAACGCCAGAAGCCTCGCGCAAGTGGGGGAGGCCTGGCGACGCTGCGCCCTGCCGGGGGCCGGATTAAACCGGGCCGCGGGCCATTTATACGGTACTTGTTAATACCGTATACACCAGACATGTGTATACGGTACTTGTTATATCGGCGTATAACACGCACACATCATTTGCCCCCTATTTTCAGGGGGAAAAAGTGTGTGTTATACGCCAATAAATACGGTATCTATTTCAGAAATTTGTATATTGTCAGAGGCATATAACTTTGAAAAATATTCCGAAAAAGTCTTTTTAATCAGATCTTGCTGGAAAACCTCTTTACCTTTATAATTTATTTTCTCTATAACTCTTTGTTTTTGTTTCTTTCGTAATTGATAAGCTAACAGCCTTCCCAGTTTGTCTGCATTGCAAAAAGTGTTATGTTTCATATATCTCAAGTTAACTGTCACTTGGTCAGCCATTAACATATTGAACTGTTCTTTCAACATTGCAATAGCTACCTTTAAATTATTATCCATTGGATTTAAGGAGAAAGCTTTTTCTTTTGCCTTTATTTCTTGTTCTAAGTCCCTGTGCCTTTGTAGTTGCTTTCGCCTATAAGCAGTATTCAATGAAATTAAGGCACCTCTGATAAAGGCTTTGCTCACATCATAGAAGTGCCTTTATTCATATTCAAGATGAAAAAATCCTTTAAGTAATCTTTAAGTTTCTGTACATTAGTTTCATATTTTAATAAGTTCTCATTTAATCTCCAAGTCTTTACTTCCACCATCCATTACAAATTCCATCCATACAGGACTATGATCTGATAAAGTCCTAGGAAAAATCTTCACTTTTTTAACCTTAGAGATCAGGTCACTAGTAATCAAAATAAAATCAATTCTAGAATGAGATTGATGTCTGTCTGAGAAAAAAGTAAAATCATTTTCTCCAATATTCCAATCTCGCCATATGTCTTTTAACTCCAAATCTTCTTGCAATGCAAAAAAACTTTTAGGCAATTTGGTTTCAGTTGAAACTTTAGAAAGAGTTTTTTTTATCTCTTTTAGGGTCTATTACACCATTCCAATCTCCCATCAAAATGATAGATTTATAATCCAATTGTATTATCTTTTGATGTAAAAAACTGTAAAATTGTTTCTGCTGTTGGTATTGGTTAGATGCGTATATACCAACAAGACATTTTTTCCCATGCAATAAAAGTTCAATAAACACAAATCTTCCTTCTATATCTGACTCTCTTAGCTTTGGCAGTAACTCTTTTTTAACATAAAAAACTATACCTGCTTTTTTCTTTGGTGCGGGGGCAATGAAATGTAGACCCAGTTTAGAGTTTGCCAAATATTTTTGATCTTTTGACACAATATGAGTTTCTTGTAGACATATGATATCATTTTTGTATTGTTTCAAATAATGAAATATTTTCTTCCTTTTTTGTGGTGAATTCAGTCCATTAACATTTAAGGTCATTAACTTAACCATCTTTCGGCTTTTGGAGCTTCTGAATCATCCCTTGCAGGTCTGTCATAACAGATCTTTTAGGCCTGGCCCCTCCCACTGGCTCTGAGGTAAAAGAATACGTTTGAGGCACAGATTCCTTCTGTTGTTCTCTTTCCCTTCATTTATGCGCTGCACGTGTCATCCTCTGCTCTTTTGAATCAGCTTTCACCTCCATCAATTGCTGATTCTGGGAATCAGCTACAGGCAACGATGTAGCTCCAGGCACTTCTACAACCAATTGTTCCACTTCTTCCATTCCTTTAGTTGGTAACATGGAAGATGAATCTACTTTCAGAACCGTTAAGTAAAAATTTTTAGCCTTCTGAACTGTATCAAGTTTATAACGATTCCCAGCATAATTCAAAACCAGTCCAACAGGTATCTCCCATCTAAAAGGCACTTGTCTTTTCTTTAACTCCTGAGCCAGAAAGGCAAATTCCTTTCTTTTTAAAAATTTTTTTGAAGGTATCTCTTTCAAAATTATAACATCTTGGGCAGCAATATGAAATCTCTGTTGGTGAAAAGCTTGTATAATATCATTTCGACGTGTTTTTCTGGAGAAGTAAACAACCACGTCTCTAGGCAAATTTCTCTGACGTGCCACCCATGAATTTACTCTATATGCTTTTTCAATCTCTCCATATATAATTTCAGGATCAGAGTCAGTAGCCAGGGCTATGGCAGCTGCTACCTCCTCCCTCAATTTCTCTTGTAAATTCTCTTTAAGTTCTCTGATTCTTATGGCATGTTCCATTTCTCTATATTGTGACATTACAATATCATTTTGAACAATCTCCACACCTTCTTCTATTTTCTCTATTCTCTCCTCCATTCCCTTCATCTTCTCCACCACTTCCTCCACATGTCCCTCTAAACGATCCACATGAAAAGCAAAACCTTCAAAAAATTGGGACATGTTTTCACACAATTCATCATTTTTCTTACCAAGAAGTTCTTCTGTTTCAGCTCTCATCTGTTGTACTATCTGTTTAGAAATCTGTGCCAGAGAGCCCTGCAAATCTTTAAGAGAAATATAAGGAGGAGGGGAGGGTGGAGGAGTTTTGGCTTTCTGTTGTGTGGGTTGTATAGCTGGTAAGAGAGTAGCTGCTTTAGGTACAGCAGAAGTTCCAGTACGTTTAGAAGCCATTCTTAATTTTAAAAAAGTCTTAATAGTCAGTCCAGAACAATAAGTATTCAAACAAAATTTTCTTGAATTTTTTTTTCCCCAAAGTCTTTGCAGTCATTACAATGTAACAATCCACATCCGGAAGAGAAGTGAAAGTTTCCCTTTGAAACAAAGAAGCGGCTCTCCCACAGCCATTTTCCCCCCCCCAAAGTTAACTTTAAATTGCAACAGTTGAGGAGAAGCCTTTTCCTTTCTGAGTTAAAGCTATATTTTCTTTTACAAACAAGTCCAAATTCCTGGTCAGCTCTGTCTGATGATTTACTCACAATTAAAAATTTTCAAGGTTTCAGAGGTGGAGACGACGTCTGGCTTCGCTGCAAGAACGAAGACATCCCGGTCTGCGGAGAAAGCTCTGAGCTCCGGAGGAGTTCTCACCTACGTCTCCCTGGAAGCTCCTAGGGAGACTAGGGAACTCTACTTCTACTCAGAGTAAAGCTCACCTTCTCTCCTTCTCCCGGAGAGAAAGCTCAAGCCGCCAAACAGCTGATAGATGCTGTTTCAGCAGCTTTAACGCAGCCCCGGATGGAAGGCTGTCAAAAAGCCTCCTTCGGCTGTCGCCGAGCCACTGGCAATTTATGACTCAGCAATTACAAATAATGGACTTTGGACAGAACTTTATAAATATGATAAAAACAATACACAATAAACGAACAGCAAAAGTGATCGTGAATGGAGATTATACTGAGAACTTTGAGATAAGAAAAGGTACAAGGCAAGGATGTCCATTATCTCCATTGTTATTCATTTTCACTCTGGAAGTTTTAAATAGAAATATCAGACAAGATACAGAAATTAAAGGCGAAACATATAAATTACAAGCATTTGCTGATGATTTGGTATTTATCTTAGAAGAACCTTTGGAGATGATTCCTAATTACTGGGAAAGATAGAACAATATGGAGAAATGGCAGGACTGAAAATAAACAGAAAAAACTAAAGTAATACCTAAAAACCTTACAAATAAACAAAAAAAAACAATTGTCAGAAAAAATAGAATTACAGATAGTGAAAAAGATTAAATACCTGGGTATACATTTAACAGCAAGATGCTCAACAATAAAAGAAGATAATTACATAAAACTATTGAATCAAATAAAATTGGACTTGTAAAAATGAAAAAAATCTGCAATTGTCAATATTAGGAAGAATTGCTACAGTGAAAATGAACGTATTGCCGAAAATTTTATTTCTATTTCAAACAATACCCATAAAACTTGAGAATTTTTTTTTCAAGATTGAAATTCACTAATTTTGAAATTTGTTTGGCAAGGAAAGAAAGCTAGAATTAAGATGAAAACGTTACAAGATGCCAAGGAAAATGGAGGATTTTGTACTATCGAGCATCTGTATTAACATGGGTAAAAGAATGGATAAGTCTTAGAAATAAAAGGTTGTTATATTTGGAGGAGCATGATTTACAATTGGGGTGGCACACCTTTTTATGGTATGGGAAAAATAAAATTCATAAATATTTCCAAAACCATTATATAAGAAATGCATTATTAATAATATAGGAAAAAATAAAAACTAAAATATACTTGAAAATTCCAGGGTGGTTGTCAACTATGGAAGCATTTGTACCCAAATTTAGTAGACTTTGAAAAAATCTGGACATATAGAGATATTCTAAATTCTGAAGGGAATTTAAAAACTAAAGAAATGGAAAACGAGGGCATCAACTTGTCATGGTGGGCACATTTACAAATGCAAACTAGATATGAGAAAGATGTTAAACTGTATGGATTTTATAAAGAACAAACGGCATTGGTAAGACTTTGTTAACTTCAGATGAGAAATTAATTAAGAAAATGTATAACTTTTTATTAACTTTGGAAATGGAAAGTGAACAAGCTAAAGAAACAATGATAAAATGGGCAAAAAACTTTGGATATAATATAGAATTAGAAAAATGGCAAAATCTATGGAAAAGAAATTATAAATTGACAATGTCAACTTCCTATAAAGAAAATGTATATAAAATGTTTTATAGATGGTACTTGCCACTAGCAAGATTAGCAAAAATGTTTAAAAATATGTCAGATAGATGTTGGAAATGTAAACATAAGTCAGGTACATACTATCATGTTTGGTGGGCGTGTGATAAAGTAAAGAATTATTGGGAAAAGATACATATTTGGTTAGAAAAGATGTTGGGAGAACATGTAGATTTTAAACCTGAACTTTTTAAATTAGGTATAAAGCCAGAAAAGATTAACAAATAAAGCCTATATTTGATTTTGCACGTCACAACAGCGGCAAGAATTATATTTGCGCAATATTGGAAAAATGAAGGAATACCATCAGATGAAGAAATAATTTAAAAAATTACTAGAATGTGCAGAGATGGACAGATTAACTATGAGACTGAAAGAAAAAGAAGAAACATAATATTATCAAACTTGGGAGTTACTTTATCGGTGGCTAGAGGAAAGAATAAAGGATAAGGAATTAAATATGTATTAGTGAATTTAAACTCAGACAGCACGTTGGACAGAGAATTTAAACTCAGACAGCAAAAAATATTATTGTATGTATGGAAAAAATTAATAAAATCATTAAAAAAGACTGTCACAATGAACATACAGAAATTTCAACCCAAGAACATGCTGTAACAGCAGCTGAGTTTTTGATAATATAACATATAATTACAGTTTTGGGGACTATGATTAGTAGCTATTATTACTACAATTAGTATCACATTCTTTGTCCATCAATTCAAGGAGGCTTAGATAGAATATCCCTTCATTTTTTTTTGTCCTGAACTAATCCTGCAACATCTGGTTGGGCTAAAAAAGAACAACTTACTACATTTACACAGAGTGTTCATGGGCAGGGATGAACTAGAACTTCAGCTCTATCCCAATACCTCAATGCTAATATACAGTATGTAGTAGGGAGTGGGTTTTTATACCTTCTTGGGCTTTTGTTTGGAGTTGTTCCTATATCATGAACTTTGACCTGAGTCTGAGTGTACCTTTCTGGTATTCTGATGGTGGTAGG
This sequence comes from Protobothrops mucrosquamatus, assembly GCF_001527695.2. NCBI lineage: Eukaryota > Metazoa > Chordata > Lepidosauria > Squamata > Viperidae > Protobothrops > Protobothrops mucrosquamatus. The sequence goes on along the minus strand of NW_015386659.1, from coordinate 858,934 downwards.
TTAATCCTATTATGTCCTGTCTTAGAGTTTGGGTGGGGTATGTAGATTTTAAGGGTCTTTACGGATCTTCCTGATCTCTTCAGTTTCTAGCTGAAGGGCTCCAGGCTTCCTGAATGGATTATTACATCTGCATTTCTAAAAGCTGGTTTCTGCTGAGTTGTCTGGCTGGGGGGGGGTGGAGAGGTTTCTGCCTTTTTAATATTCCCCAAAATATTTCTTTTCTCTGGATTGTTCCCACAGTCCCCCCTTTGTGCCATAAGAGTGTGGATAACACACTTTTACTGGCACAGGATTAAAATTGTTCTGATCAGGAAGCCTTGATAAACAAGCTTTTAATCTAAAATTAATGCAAAAAAAAAGGGAAGACACTAATAGAGGCAGCAGAAAAAAACCCCTGTAGTGGCTCCCAAAAGGGGAGCCTTTCAACCATGAAGGTCTAAAGCCAGGGCAAAAGTTCTTTTAGATGGAAAAGAAATTTATAGTGTCCAATATTCTGTGACAATTATTTTCAAATATTGGATGTCACTTTGAGCTTCCAATCAGGTTTGCACATTCCCCAAAACTCCTCATGTTTTGCCTCAATACATAACCACTAGCTGCCCATTTTCAAGGGTTGTTTCCTACTTTAACTCTTAGTTCAGTGCATCCATGTTTGTGATATCCAATTGAGGTTAGCCAGTGTGCAAGCCAGTCTATTATTTTTTCTTAAATTGCACACAGTGAGCCCTAGGACTCCCACTCTGAGTCCACCAGTGCAAGATATTCAGGGCTTGGGTTTTGGAGATCTCTTTTCTGCTCCCTCCTCAGTGAGATCATATGAATTGCAAATCGCCTGACAGGGCCTGGTTCCCTCCCCCTTGGAATTTGCAGCAAGTTATGCATGCAAAGCTTTGGCACCACAGAGCAAAAATCAGCCTGAAGGTAGATGAAAGGGATAGACTCAGTGTGATTCTGAATGGTGTGTGTGTGTGTGTGTGTGTGTGTGTGTGTGTATGCAGCTACTAATACAAAACAGGCAATACAAACATTCTGGACAAATTTTCCCTATCAGTAGAGAAGTCCAAGGTGTCCAATACTTGCTGTGCCCACCATTCCCAAATGCCATCTCTCCATAAATACATTGAACTGCTTAATTACAACACAAATGGGGCAAGAAAGAAAATCTTACAATGAGTCTCCATCCTCCCCCCATAGTTTTTCCCTGTTGTCTTCTGAGGCTTCACATGAGGGCCAATGGCTCCAGGACTCCTTCCTTCCTTTGCAGCTTTCATAGGCATCTGGGGGAATGGTAGGACTTAGGAAGATCTGTTCCACTCTGGTTGCATGGTGGCTTTCTAGTAGATGGCTGGTTTCAAACCCAATTCTCTGGCTCAAATGGATGGAGGCAGCATTTGGGTCAGTGTGCTCTGCTTCCAAAAGTTGTGGGGGTCATCTATGCAGGACTGAAAAACATGAGGAAAAGGTCCCCTCCCCCCTTTCTGGGTGATTCTCCCAGGAGAGACAGACAAAGGCATGGAGAACAGAGGATAAGAAGTAGAATTGGGCGGGGGGAGGGGGTAGCTTACAGACAAGAGTTTGAAAAGGCATTAATACTACAGTTGTTAAAGAAACAGATAAGACCAGTCACAACAAAATGGGGATACCACAGATGAGGACCAAAGAGAGGCTGGATTCTGGCAAGAGAACAAAAATGAAAGATCTCACTTCTGAAATTGAACATTTGCAATATGTTAGAGAGGACTTAAGGACTTGCAACTTGAAAATGTTAGGCAGCTTGAGAATGCTGAAAGCTCCAAATAATTTTAAAAGCCTAATATTTTAAGGTGTGCAATTTGCCAGGGGCAGGAGAATCTACCTTTAACATTTATTCTAAAATATACCACATTATTTTAGATATTGAAAAATGATTATATGTTCCAGGATTAGTTTCATAGTAGTTTCACTGATTAGTGATAGGATAAGAAAAGTAACTTAAGAAGAAGAAGGTTATTTCCCTACACAAGCAAACTTGAGCTTCAGGAGGCTCATGTTTCAGGAAAGGGATAGATAGATAAAACCCATTTACAACACATACAGTAAATGCAAGAGTTCACTCTTGCATTTTCCCAGCAGATGAACTTAAAACATCCCCTCCTGTTAACTTTGGGCTGTTCTTAAGAGTACACAGAGAGAAAGGGGGATTCTCTTTACCTTATTTGTTGGCCAGACAAACAGAGTGAGGGTATTTTCGTTTTGGTGGCTTATTTTAAGCAGAATTTCTAGCAGAATTTTAAAATTCTTTTCTCTTTGGATTAGAGACAATTAACAGTTACATTTACCTCATACACAAAGACTTTGACACACATATACAAGGAAAAGAGAACATAAAACTTTTACACCTCCTGGTCATTCCCACCATAAATCTCAGTTAACTCAAATTAGGGAAGGGACAAATCTTAAACATATCATGTGGTTGCATAGAAAGAGAGAGAGAGAGAGAGAGAGAGAGAGAGAGAGAGAGAGAATCACTATTCCAATATTTTAATTTCCTTTTAAGTACCTTTATTTAGCCGAATTGGTTTCCCAGCAAAGCCCTGAGCAAAGCCCATTTTTTTTTTTGCATAATTTCTCTACCTGTCTCTTTTTCATGCCTGCCTGAATGGGTAGCCGATTCCCATCTCAGGCCTTAAGCAAGTCTTTTACAGGGGAGCCTATCTCGACCCTCAAACTAGAACATCCCATGATTCCTCTATTTCCAATGTAAGGGTTCACTTTGGCTCTGTCGGGTCTGGCGCACTGAAGCCTTCTATAGTGAGACTTCCGCCCGCCACCACGGTTTTCAGGTCAAAAAAGGGATCCGGAAGGACTCTGGTTTCCCTAACAGAGTACGGGACGCTCCTTTAGGGATTCTACCACCAGGGGTTTCAGACCAAAAAGGAGTCTGTGAGGACTCTTCTGCTCCCCGCATAGAGTATAGGACACTCTTTTCCTGGCTTTACCTTCACTTTTCACCACCACTGTTTGCAGACTTCAAATGTCTGGGAGGACCTCTGCTTGCTTTTCAGCGGTAAGGGATGCTCGTACCCTGGGGCTTAATTTTCTGATATGGGGCTTTGCTTACATGGCCTTACCAGCTGGTTGCCCAAATACAATTCTCTCATTCACTCATTCCATTCCATTTTCACACAGCCTCTCCTTTTTCCCTAACAAAAGGTCCTGCACTCTGGCCAACCCCCCATGCTTTTAATAGTCTGTTGCTTGAACAGATCCTTTCTGTGGTTAGGAAAGACCAGATCCAGCTGTGATTGGGAAAAGGGTCTTCTCAATCACACACACACATTAAAATTTAGAGGTACTGACCTTCACTTCTTTCCAAAGCAGCCCTTGAGCTCAAACTCAAAACTCCCTTTGCTACCATTGCTCCACATGGGCAGGGCCTGAGAAACCCATCCACAGACACAAGGGGTCTGCTGCTGGCAAGATGGGGCTTACCAGTCTCAATCCATTCGAGCGGTTGGTTTGGAGTCCCATCTGGGGTGCCAAATTGTTGAAGGAAAAGTCTTCATCAGGGTCCAGTCCAACCCAGGAATAAACAACATGGTGACTGCTTTAGAAAGAAGGTTGTAGTTTATTGAAGAAGAGAGCCAGACAGAAAGATGGCTCTGGAAGGGAAAAAAAACACATGTAGTAGGGAGTGGGTTTTTATACCTTCTTGGGCTTTTGTTTGGAGTTGTGACTTTGACCTGAGCCTGAGTGTGCCTTTCTGGTATTCTGATGGTGGTGGGTTAATCCTATTAGGTCCTGTCTTAGAGTTTGGGTGGGGTATGTAGATTTTAAGGTTCTTTGTCTTCCTGATCTCTTCAGCTTCTAGCTGGATGGCTCCAACCTCCCTGAATGGATTATTACATCTGCATTTCTAAAAGCAGGTTTCTGCTGAGTTCTTGGGCTGGGGGGTGGAGAGGTTTCTGCCTTTTTAATATTCCCAAAAATATTTCTTTTCTCTGGATTGTTCCCACAATAGTATTTAAACACAGAAATAATTTTAATTATATGGACAAATAGGGACCCTGAAGTTCAGTATAATAATTTGGAACCTATTTTGATTTTAATAGGAAGGCAAGGTCAGCTGGACACCTGTTCTGTTTTTGGGACTCAATTGAAGCTCTGCTCCCAAATGTTTTCCACTGCTCTGGAATGCTGTACAGATTGGTGTTATACAAGTAATACTCCCCTTTTCACTGTTTGCACAAAAACATCACAGTAGAGAAGGCAGTCTGAGAGAACAAAAGAACTTATCTTCAAATCAGAATTATCTGTATGGTTGCCTAAACCAATCGTCTTAAAGCAATCTGATGGAGTGTTATAAAAAAGCAAATTTCTTAATTTTACCACTAATTATCATTGCCTCAAACAGAACAATTCTGTGATAGTCTTTTCTAAGTTTCCTAGCCTAGTGACCCCTGTATTTCTAAGAAAGCAATCATGTTCACGGTAATGGACATGAAATTCATTCAGAATGCGGCTGCGCGGGGGATTTTGGGGGCCTCTAGATGCTCCCATGTAACACCTCTCCTGCGTGAGCTGCACTGGCTGCCGGTGGCCTTCCGGGTGCGCTTCAAGGTGTTAGTAACAACTTTTAAAGCGCTCCATGGCAATGGACCTAGGTATTTGCAAGACCGCCTCCTACCAAACACCTCCCTTCGACCAG
>NW_015386659.1:834706-854147 GCF_001527695.2 Protobothrops mucrosquamatus | reverse complement strand
AGCGTGGCGTAGTTTGATTATGTTTCAGTGTGGGGGGGGTTTACAGGTGTGTTTTTAGAACAGGCCTGTTATTTAATTCGATTTTAAAACAAACTATTTATTTATTATCGTGGTTTTTAGTATCGCCTGTTCACCGCCCTGAGTCCCGCAAGGGAGATAGGGCGGTATATAAATTTAATAAATAAATAAATAAATAAATAAATAATGAACACCCTATCCTTTTACACAACTTCCTTTTAATCTATTTATGTGAAAGGCAAAGATGTTTCTTGTAATTCTGCAGATCTGACTGTATTCTATTCCTAATCACAAACTTATTTATGATTTTTAAATTATACACAACTCAAAAGAATCCAACTCTTGCTATTTCCAGAATGGATAAACCCCCAATCAAACTAGGTAGTTTTTGAACATGCTTGTCACAAGTCATTAATAATCCAAATGATTCTCAAATATTAAAAAGATCACACTTTGCTCATTTGGGAGTAAACAACTCTTAAGTTCTGCTAGACAACATATATTCATTATTCTTCCCAAAAATAAACCAACTAAAAAACTAAGATATCAATTAAGATTGGAGCCAGCACTGAGAAGCAAGAGAATAACATTGACATGTCCAGAATAACTTGTTTGCTAGCATTTCTTAAGAATAAAAATGCTTGAGGATGATGTAACCTGAAATGCAGTCGAACATGATACAGAATGAAAAAAAGGGATAGAAAAGTACCTGGGCACGGAGGAAACACCAATACCCAAGCTATGGGCTCACAAGCCTTTAGTTTTCGTATCATTATTGATATTACTTATCAGATTTATATCCTCCCTTTCCATCCAAAAAAGAATATTCAAACTGGCTGGTATTCCAACAAAAAATAAAATATAAATGCAAACCATTAAAATCAACTAAACCTACATAAAATAATAAATCTAGCTAGCATATATTTTCCCTATCAGATCTTGAATATTGCATGGAGACAGAAAAAGGTGAATGAGTTATTATAAAAATTATTAACACTATACTTCTCTTGAGAGGCAAGAATAAGGAGTTATCACACAACATGTTGTAATGGTGCTACAGTTTTTCTCTAAAACATGGCCCTTGAAAGCTTTATATGAAGCTGTCAGTACCTGTCAAGCTCAAATTTGGAGATGTTTTGCAAAAAGAATTTGCAAAGTAGAGAGTAAACAATTATATCATAATAATTTCATCAAGATAAATAGATCACTATATTTTATATAAATCATTTTCAATTTTTGGTTTTTATTAATTTATTTTATCTTGAATTCAGCTGATCACAGGTGAAAAGAAGGCTGCTCTTGACAGTTTAGACTTTGCATCATCAGTCAAAAAAAAAAAGTTCCTGATTCCAAATCACATAAAAAATTAACATTGTAGAATAACCAAAACTTGAAAAGGATTTGTTTAGAATGCTCAGGCCAAAAAAGGATCATTTTCAGTCACTTGATTTCTAATTGTTGCTTCAAATACAGAATTTTGAATATAACTTATCTAAACATTTGCTTGGCAACTGGAACATTAAATGTGTGGGATGACCCAGATGCTTTAGCAACCTCAGAGGTACCTGTAAATTTAGGATCCTTAATGCTTAAGAGAAACCAACAATCCAATGTTATAAGAAATTAAAAATAAAATGAAAACTAGCCTTAGTGATATATCCAAATTGTAGAATGAAAAATTCAAATGTCCAACTTTGAAGAACCAATGCATCCAGCTGTTAATAAATTTAACATATATTCATTATTTAAAAGTGAAATTATCAGAAATAATCAGAAATTATCAGAAATAATATTTTAAAACTGTTGGATTTTCTTCCCCCATTCTGGGGGAATTGGAAGGTTCTTGTGCTCTTAATCTTGTCTTGTCCTCCGTTTGATTTCAAATTATCACATGTCAGTATAACTTTGGAAATATAAAACTTGACCTTAACATGAACTATATTTCATATTTTATAAAGAGCTTTAGTCTATTAAGCCTGGGGCATAGCCAAGAGGATAATTTTATATAAATGAAACAAAACTTATTTTCTGATTTTAAGGAGTGGATTCAGAGTATGAATCTGTATATCAGCAAAGGCTTTGTAATCTTTTTTGTTGTTGTTAATCACCACAATATATGTTGGTGCTCTTTTTTTCCACCTATGGCCACCATCTCTCTCTCTCTCTCTCTCTCTCTCTCTCTCTCTCTCCCTCCCTCTCCCTCTCATTTTAATGCTCTGAGCACCTGCTCCTTAAAGGGCAAAAGGCATCCAAATATTTGAAAAGGATCTGAGAGAGAGAAAGACTAAGTTCATACCCGTATAAATCAGCATCACTGCAACTGGACGCACAGCCCGAAGGGCAGAGAAGGGTAGAGAAATTCCTGAGTATGTGCAGAGCGCATTCCATTTGCCCAAGGCCCTCTCCGCTAAATACCTATTTGGGGAACGGTTCCCAGATCTAATTTAGACACACTTAAACTTCACTCATATTTTCCCCTCACAAAAATAACGGGAAAGGACACAACCAGCAGCAGTGAGGCTACTAAAGCAAAACCTTCCACCTTCCCGACTCAGACGCCACGAACTGGCCACCGTAATCCCTGAGCATTCCACCCCGGGCGGTTCAAGACGCCTCAGATGCAGGGCAATGAAAACAGCGAGGAAAGGTCGGGTGGCTCTGCGGCATATCGCCCGTCTCCTGCGCGCGCTCACGTATACACCCATGCACACAAAGCCTCCTTATCCCGCTTCAGACGTGTGCTCTCACCTTCCCTCGCTGCCGCGCTACCCAGACCGCCCCTGAGCGTCCCTCCGAGCAGTAGCAGTAGCGGGAACAGCAACAGCAACGGCGGCGAAGACGGGCGGCAGGCGCCGAGCATCCTCGCTCTAGTTGCTCGGCTTGCTACACTCTTGGGACCCACTCGGCGAACAGCCCGCAGCTCTTTCGTCTGCTTTGGCCGGGCTGCCCTGCCCAGATCTCGATGGAAACGCGGCAGGTCTTCCTTGGCTGGTGATTGCTGCTCTTACTGCTGCTTTTCTACAAGGTGCTGCAGCACTTCTCCTTCCACTGGCCTGAGTCCCTCAAAATGTCAAAAACCGAGCGGAAGACCCAGTGGCGCTATGGGGAGGGGGGAGATGCGCAGAGCTCCTTCCACAACAATCCCGCTGCGGCCAACTACCGCCACCTCTTCCTCTCCTCGGCGCGCAGACATCACCAACGGTGGGAGGAGCCAAGATCAAATAAGCTCCGCCCAGCTCCTGCTTTCGGTTCACCTCTGTTCTTTGTAAATCATCGCTGCTAAAAAGGTAACGCTATGAGCGGGAAAGCGACGGAACGCGGCAGAACATCACTTGATTTTTTTTAAAAAAAGATACATGGTTAAGCAAATATATGAACACTTAAAGTGATATTTATAGTGCTTCACATACTTCTTTTCTTGTAATCCTGTCTCCTTTCATGTAAATAGGTCACTTCATCCCCAAAATAAGACAAGGAACCGAATTTGAGTAAGAGGGCTTTGTTTAAAGCCGCCTGATGAGTTAATAGCAGAGAAAAGAAAAATTAAGAGCATCGATGTCCTGAAAGAAATAGAAAAGCTCTCTAGTCCAGTCTCATCTTTGATGAAACAATCTGTCCAATGACTGAGTCAACAAGGCCAAGAGAGCTCTAAGTTCTGCTGATATCTGTCACACCTAGTAGTTAAAAGGCATGCTGCTTTCCAGTCAAGAACTTAGTGGGTCTTCTCTAAATCTCTGGTCAATTGTTTCTGGATCCTTGTTCTAGCCCTAAGTCTAAGGCAAAATATAGCCTGCCTCAATTCCTGGTGACCATATATGCAGATTGTGGTTGCTTCCATTGTAGCATGCCTTTTCAAATTATCAGTCTATCTATAGTTGTGTGGTTTTCCAGATGTCTCTCATCCAGTGTCAATCCAGTGTCAATCATATCTATCTTTTTCAAGACCAGCAAAAGTCAGCTAGATGTTGCTTTTGTTAGTCATCATTATGTATAATGAACAGCCCAAAAAATAATAATCATTTACTTCTGTGGGAAGTCACACACACCCCCCCGAGAAGGAAATATTAAGGGCAGGAAAAAATATATTTCCTCAGGATCTTGAAGAGGCAGGAAAGCATGCCCAGTTTTCTTAATAGCCCCAAGTCTGCCTCCCCCAAGCAGAAACCAGCTCTATAGAAATGCAGATGCAGACCATTCAGGAAAGTTGAAGCTAGAAGATTAAGAAGACAAAGACCTAAAATCTGCATACCTCATCCAAACTCTAAGAGTCATTAGCCCAGCCCCAGGGAAACATAATAGGATTAAACCACAGATACCAAGGGTCAGAAAAGCACACTCAGACTCGGTTCAAAGTTCATGCCACAGGAACAGAAAACAACTCAAAACAAAAGGCTTCAGAGGGTATAAAAACCCCACTCCCTACATGTGTTCCCTCTCTTTTCTGCCAGAGCCTTCTTCCTGTCTGGCTCTCCTCTCCAATAAACTATAACCTTCTTCCCAAAGCAGTTGCCATGTTTATTCCCAGCTTGGATGAACCATGATGAAGACTTTTTTCCAACACTTCCTTCTTATCATTAATTAATCCCTGCCTAATTATTGGACCTTTTTATTTTATCTTATTCAAACACAAAAGGTTCCAAAATTGTAACTACTACATGTACTAGGCTTGTTCCAGAGTTGTTTTGAGTTCCCTTTTTATTTTCTTTGATGAAGGGTTATAAATGTAAATATACAGTATGTCATGGTTCTGACAGACAGAGACAAATAAAGCAGAACTCCGAGGCTTGGAAATTCCTCAAAGAACATGTATATTAGTTACAAAGTATTGGCACATCAAAAGTGAATCCAAGTCTGAAGACACAAGTAATGGTGTTATAAAGCAACATTTAATACAAACTACTGTTTACTGTATTTACTCCTGGGTTACCTCAGCGCAATAAGACTGTGCATACTCTGACAGGTTATGGGCCCAGTGTGAAGAGAAACCCAGTGAGAGTTTGACCCAGAGCCAGAGGAGTTGAGGCTTGTGGTTTGTTGTAGTTTGTGGTGGTTTAAAGAAGCAGGCAACTTGGCTTCCATCAGTGTAATGGCAGGAGGTTTTGCAGTATCTCAGGTGAATGAGACAAACTACCTCTCCTGGAGTCTGAAGATAAAGATGTACCTGAGAAGGGAGGAGTTGTGGATGATAGTTGCTGATCCACCTGCAGTCCTGGATGATGGGGACCAGAGAAAGAATGAGAAGGCATTGGCCAGCATAATTCTGAGTTTAGACGATAGCCAGCTGATACATGTGAGGTGTCTCTGGTCTGCTAAAGAGTGCTGGGAAGCTTTGCACAGTGTGTATGTGAGAGAGATTGCTAATGCTAACAAGAAAACTATATAAAGCACAACTGAAGCTGGGAGAGAGCATGTCTATTCATTCGCAATCCATGAGAAAGACATTCCTAGAATTAGAGGGATGACTTTCACTGAGTCATAAAAGGTGTATGTGGTGTTCAGTTCATTGGACAATTCATGGGACATCCTAGTGACCAGTTTAGAGTCCATGCAGGAGAAGGACTTAACCATGAGTTATTTGACTGGCTGGTTGCTGGAGGAGGAACAAAAATGTCTGGAAAGGCAGCAGAGAGGGGGCAACAACGCACAGCCCAAGTTTAGAACTGCTATGCCTCAGGGTGCTGGCACAGCAGCTGAGAAAGTTTACACAGTGAAACACTGTTTCAAGTGTGGTTTTACAGAACATCTCCAGAGATGCTGCCCTGAGAGGAGAAACAGAGGAGCAGCAAGACAAGATCATAGAGCTATACAACCAACATTTTCCCTGGCAGCGACATTAACTGAAAAAAACACTTGGTTGTTGGACAGTGGGGCCAGTCAGCATATTGCAAATGACCCACAGATGTTTTCCAATTTTAGACCAGCTAAGCAAGCATTTGTTAACTTGGCTGGGTGCATATTCCCAAAGGCACCAGAAGAAAAGGACAGAAAAAGGCCAGGAAACGTAGATTTGTGGGATATAAGCCAGGTTCCAAAGGATATAGATTTTTCAGATGGAACAAGTACGCTAGTGATATCAAGGACTGCCAGTTTCACAGAGCAAAATAATTGGAACAGGGTGCATGCTAACACTGAGGTGTTCATGCCAACAAGTAGTGTTAGTTCTCAGGAAGGAGAGGCTACACAAAACCCAACAAAGGAAGAACAGGATATCAAGTCAGAAATAATAGGGATAGATGAGGATAGACCTGAGATAAAGAGAGAAGTTGCAGAAACAGAAGAACAAGTGATCCCTAGGAGGTCTGAACATAGTAATAAAGGTATGCCTCCTGATCGGTTCACACAAGTGGGGTTAGAGCATATAGTGTAAGGTATGAGCTCCATGATTACTAAGAGATGTTATCATTACCTAAAGTAGAAAAGGATAAATGAAAGGACACAATAATGAACTGCAGTAGAAGGCAGGAAAGTACACAGAGAAAAAATGTTCAATTGTTCAAACTGATATGTTGACTAGGTTTTAAATGCAGGCAGGCATCAATGTAAAAAGCATTTGGATTAACAGCTGTTTAGCTTTAAATGGGAGGAGTGTCAGGATAATAATTTAATAGCTAAATAGCTTATGTAATGATGCAATATAGGAATGACTCAGCAGGTGTTTGTATCCTTTTAAGAGCCTGAGTATAAAAGGGAAGGCCTTGCTGGAGTCTTTCTTTCATGTCCATTTCCTGCTATAACTGCTGTGTGTTGGAGTTTGCTGTATTACCACGTGTATGTATTTGTTCCTAGTGTATATTTGTAGATAGTGTATGATAAACCACCATTTAATACAAACCACTGTTTACTGTATTTACTCCTGGGTTACCTCAGCACAATAAGACTGTGCATGCTCTGACAGGATAAGTTAATTAAGCACCAAGTGCAACCCAAGTCTATTAGGACATTCAGATTCATGTGAGCCCCTGTTTTGGGCACTATCAGCCTGGCAGGAATGGCAAAATAGGGAATGGGGCTGACTCACCATGGGGTCCTCCTCACCTTCCTCATCACTGTCATATGGTGAAGGCATCTGCTGTGGCTCAGATTGGGGTTTGGCATTGAGTTTGGTGGGAGGGGAGCCTTCGACATCCAGGCCTTGACAAGCCCAGTTGATTTTCTCTCTTCTCCCTCTGGGAAGTCTTTGTGGTTTCACAGCCATGATTGGCACACTTCCAGGTTCAGTGTGAGGAGCTGGGTACTGCACAGCAGGATGACCCATCTGACCACACCAGTAGCACTTGATTGGAGCTCTGGCTGGTGCTTCGGAGACGCTGGCTGCAAAGGCTTTGGGATGTTGGCCATAGAGGCATTTTTCTTAGACGTGCGGCAGCTTGGGTTCAGTGGTGCTTGACTTTCAGGCTCGATGTCCAGCATCACCGCCATATGATACCACTCACACAACAGGTTGGGAAGACCTCAAATGATGCAGGCTTGAAGCAAGTCGTGATCTAACCCCTGTTTAAAGTAGTTGATCAGTGACTGCTCAGACCACTGCCCCAGCCAGTTAGCAACTCTCCTGAATTCATGGACATACTCCTTTGCAGGGCAACCTCTTTGCTTCAGGCAGTGGATTTCTTTCTCAGCCAGTATGACTCGGGATTCGTCTTCAAACTGATCCTCAGTTGCTCCATGAATAGATTAAGGTCGTGCAATTCAGGAGCCCCATCATCATGGAGGTTGGTCACCCAGTCGGCTGCTTCTCCTTCTAAATTTGCTGCCACAGCATTCACCATCATAGCTCCATCCAGGTAGGCATAAGTGTAGCGATCTAAATGAGCCCACACCTAGTTTAAGAAGGTCAGCTTCTTGGGATCCCCATCAAAGGTGGGCTTGATGGGAAGTGGCTTGAACCTTGGCAGAGCTGCCTGCACCTGCTGCTGGGCTTGGGCAACTTGCTGGGCTTGGGCAGCTTGCTGGTCCTGGGGATGTGGCCGAACCACTCTCTGGACGTCTCTTGGCTGGACTCTGAGACTGGCATCCCGAGGTCATGGCAACAAACTTGGCTGGGACACAGGACTTGGTATCACAGCCGGTTGGGGAGATGGACAAAGCAGCACAGACTCCAGTAGCTGGGCTGGAGCTCCAGTGAGGGGGGGGAAGAGATGGGTAGTTCTTGGCATTTCCTTCCATGGTGCCCACCTTCTGGGTAACAGGAATTGTATCTCCCACCTCCAGCTGGCCGAACTTCTCCTTCAGCTGTTCGAGTGAGGGGCTGTGGACTGCAGACTGAAATCTCCACTCGCCGGAGTCATCCTGTCCCATTGACCCCTTTCCTTTCTTGCCATCTGCAGATGAAGAACCCTGGGATGGCAGCAATAGGAGCTCCTCTCCAGTGGTTACAGGAGCACTTCTGTGCTGAGGGCAGCCTTGGCTTGGAAGAGGTCATCTAGGGCTGTAGCTCCTTCTTGTGGTGCCAGCTTCCCAGGTTGGATTAACCTGGCTTTCGGCCAAGCCTCTGCCAGTGACACCTCCTCAGTGGCTGGAGCACCAGCCTGTGCTCCGACAGTCTGAGTCCAGTTGCAGCAAGCAGCAATTTCAATTTTCTCCTCCATTTCAAGTCTTCGCTGAGTCTTTACAGCTCTCCCAAAAGTGAGTGGTAAGCAGTCGGAGCCCAGCATTCTGAGAAAATGAAGTTTTAAGAGACTTGGTTTAATGTCATGGTTTCAACAGACAGACAAATAAAGCAGAACTCCAAGACTTGGAAATCCTCAAAGAACATGTTTATTAGTTGCAAAGTATTGGCATGTCAAAAGTGAAACCAAGTCTGAAGACACACATAACAATTCCCCAATACAAAGTTAAGAAATCCCACCCCTAAGGCTGTGCAAACAACTATATTCCTCAATACATCTTCTTGGCGGTCTTTTCACGAAACACCCAGCTTGCAGTCTTGGGAGCAGCCAATGATCTTGGTTCCCATGGGACAAAAGTTTATTTAAACTAGTGAAGCACCTGGCAATCCCCCCTCCCTCCTTTCAATGTGTCAACCGAAAATGAATAAGGAAGATGGCCGTAGCCATACTCATTTTTAAAGTTGACACAGTATTTATCAGCATGTTCAGTACTAGCATGTTTATAAGTTGATGAGTCCAATGCATTCTGGCAAGACTCACTTTTAATATCCTATCCTTTAATTGCTTCCATTTGTAATATAAATAAATGTTAATTCCACTTGTCAAGCTTACTTTTAATCTGATCCAGGTTAATGAAATTGTTTAAAGGTTTTGAACTAGTTCAATTGTTCAAACCAATTAACACTTTCAGATACCTTTGCAAAGTATTTCAAGGGCTGGAAAAAGTTATTGCAGAAAATATCATTCTTGGTCATATTCAAATAAAAATGGCAACAAAGCAGGCTATCTTCACAGTACTTGTCACATCTATTTTCCTCTTCATACTACTGTTACAATGCTAGTGAACATAATTCAGCCAGAACTTTGTATCTTCAAATGCTATTAATTTCAGTAGCAGATATTTAAATATATGTTTAATGTTCATAATGAAATCAGTAGGACTTAATAGCACTAAATCTAGGAAAATCAATACAGAACAAAAAATCAGAACTGCTCATTCACTTCTGTATTGGCTTGTAAGAATAAAGTTACAGTCCTACTTCAAAAGAACAAAGAAGGGAAACTCCAACCATGCATTTACACCTCCCGGAAACTAACTGACACTGAGAGGTGCTGGGTGGTGTGGGAGAAGGAGGCTTATGTGGTCCATTGGGTGCTGCTTACCTGGAGATAATTTTAGAGAGTAGCAAGATCTTTTTTGAGGTATGGACACAAGAATTTGGAGATCCTGAGGGCCCCAAGGAAACTATCCTCCAAGCAGATCTGATGGGCTCAATACTTCAATAGATTTAACTTTACCCTTTGGTACTTACCAGGAGGAAAGAATTTCCTGGCAGATGCGCTCTCTCACCTATTCTCAGTAGAACTCCAGGGAAGAAATAGTTAACTCAATCATCTTCTCTGGACAGCGCAAGGCTCCATAAGGGCAGTTTTTCTGGGTCACCCTCAGCCAGGTGATAATGAGATCACCCAGAAATTAAAGGAAACCCTGAAGGAGGATGAATGGTTTAAGAGTTAACAATGAGGGAGGGTCTAGCCTGGAAGGGCCCCAAGCTCAATTTAAGTATTCAAATCTTGCACAGGTGTCATGACGTAAAGCCCGTGGGCCATTTTGGTTATGTGAAAACCCTCCACCTAGCCAGGAGACAATTTTGATGGCCTAAGATGAACAAGGACATAGATAGCTATGTTGCTGGGTGCCTGACCTGTGCATCTATGAAAAGATTGCCAGGGAAGCCTCCTGGACTGTTGCAATCAGTGGCAAACCTCAGCAGCCCATGGGAAGAGATTGCCATAGACTTCATTGTGGAACTGCCTGAGAGTTCTGGGAATACAGTAATTTGGACTGTGATTGACTTGTTTTCAAAGCAAGCGCATTTTGTGGCATATCCAAAACTTTGGCCAAATTGTTCATGCAGCATATATATACTCTGCATGGACTCCTAAGGTATATCATCTCTGACCAGGGGGTGCAATTCACCTCAAAGTTTTGGCAAGAGTTCATCAAACTGATATGTTCCTCACAGGAGCTTAGTTCTGGATTCTGTCCAAATATTAATGGATCAGCCGAGAGAGCTAACTAAATAATAGAGCAATATTTGCATTGCTGTGTGAACTACCAACAGACCAATTGGGCAGAACTTCTGCCTTTTGCAGAAGTAGCATGTAATAATTCTGTGCATAGTAGCACTGGGTTCACCCCATTCAAGGTAGCTACAGGAGCAGACTGTAGCTATCTTGAATGTACCCCATTCAAGGTAGCTACAGGAGCAGAACTACCGAGGGAACCTCTCTCCTCCTTGTCCTTAGCTGATTGGATGGATAATCTGAAAACTACATGGGAAGGGGGAGGTACAAAAGGCATTGGATAAGGCTAGGGAATCGTATAAGAGACAAGCTGATTGGAAGAGGGCTCCCCAAGAGAACTACAAGATTGGGGATCAGGTGTATCTATCTACCAAGTTTTTCAAGCTGAGGCAAAGTTGTAAAAAACTGAATCCTAAGTATATAGGACCTTTATCTATTGTGAAAGTCATTAATCCAGTAACTGTTGAACTATGGTTGCCAAAAGAATTTAAATAAGTCCACCCAGTGTTCCATTGCAATTTATTGAAATTGTTTAAGGGATCTAGTTTAAGGCTAGTTGAAAAGGAGCCTCCTCCTCCCATATTGATGGAAGGTGAGAAACATTATGAGGTTAAGAAGATACTGGACTCAAGGATTTTTAGAGGGAAGTTACTGTGCTTGATCCAGTGGAGAGTTAGTCCTTAGCTGATGCTGAATGGGTAAGAGCTCATAATGTGAAGGTTGACAAATAAGAATGTTTCATATTAAATACCCTCAATGTCCAAGAGGATAATGTTTGAATGTTGTTTAATTGTGTTCATTGCTCTCCTGTGTTTACCCTTCTTTCAGGGGGTTGGCATGTCAAGGTTGAATCACTAAGATGCCTGCTAGCTTCTATCACCACTCAACTTGCCATAGAAACAGGGGGGAGGGTTAGAAAGCTAAGGAGTAAACAGAATTCCAAGAAGTTGTTCACAAATCATGAGAGCCTACAACAATGCCAAGGTCACTAATGCAGTTGTCTGATGGAGAAGTGGACCATTCTCATAACAAACCAAAGATATGCATTTGGGCAACATGAACAACCAGTGGGTGGGGGTTAAGGGAAACTATTGTCAACTAGGCAGATTTTCGCATAGGAAAATCAGAGCTGACATTGGTCTACAAATTTTGGGAAATTATCGACCTCCGAGATAAAATGTGTTAATTCTTACATATTTTTATTAGATGAATTAGAAAACAGGTGATAAAAGTGTTGTTTAAAAATGAGTTTAAAACTTTATGGACAAACAGAAAAGAGAATTTGCAAAGACGATAGATATGCAGATTGTAAGGAAAGTTAAATACCTCGGAATTCAATTAACAGCAAGATGTGTAACTATCAAAGAAGATAACTATGATAAATTGAAAGCGCAAATTAAAGTAGATTTGGAAAATTGGAAAAACCTACAACTGTCCTTGTTGGGTAGAATAGCTACAATTAAGATGAATTTTTTGCCAAGATTACTGTACTTGTTTCAGACAATTCCAATAAGACTAGAAAAAAATACTTTGAAGAATTAAATAAAATGATATTAAAATTTATATGGCAAGGCAAAAAAGCGAGAATAAATGTAAAAATGTTACAAGATGCCAAAAATAGAGGAGGCTTTGGCCTTCCGGATTGGGAGCTATATTATCAAGCATCGGTACTCACATGGCCGAAAGAATGGATTAATCTGAGAAACCAAAGATTGTTGACGCTGGAGGTCATGATCTTCAATTGGGATGGCACACATTTTTATGGTATGGGAAGAGTGAGATACATAGCTACTTCCAAAGACATTATATTAGGAATGCATTACTGCTAGTATGGACAAAAATTAAAGAACAACAATATTTGAAAATACCAGTCTGATTATCTACAATGGAGGTGCTAATACATCTGAATGTAATTAATATGGAAAAAATTATAAGATACAATAATATACTAAATGAAAAGGGGGAACTTAAAACTAAACAAGAACTTAATAGACTAGGGATTGACCTATCATGGTGGCCACAGTTACAGATACAATGATATGAAAAAGACAGGAAGATATACGGTTTTTATAAAGAACCAACTGAATTGGATCAGATCCTAATGGAGTTAGATGAGAAATTAATTAAAAGGATATACAACTATTTATTAAGTACTAAATTGGAAGAAGAACAAGTAAAGGAGACAATGGTAAATATGGGCCAGGAATTTTGGCTATACAATAGAATTAGATAAATGGCAGAAACTGTGAGACAGAAACTATAAACTTTCAATGTCAATAGTGTACAAAGAAAATCTTTATAAAATGTTCTACAGATGGCACCTTTCACCTGCAAGACTAACAAACATGTACAAAGATAAATCTGTTAAATGTTGGAAATGTAATAAAATACCAGGTTCGTATTATCACATGTGGTGGACATGTCCCAAAGCAAACAAATATTGGAATAAAATACACCTATGGCTGGAAGCAATCAGTTGTTGGCATGCCACAGACTGGTGCTAGTCCATGGACCGGGTGTTGGGGACCCTTGCCTTATAGAAAGTTTGCAAGAGAGTACTGCACACCATTTCATTTACTGCTGTTTCATATATGGTGGCTGAATGTAACCTCCCATTTTTTTCATTTCTGAAATGTAGTTGAAATAAAAGTTTGTTTCACATTTATTTGTGAAACAGCTGAGGAGTATTCAATATCCACACAGACTAATTGGTATGCATAAATTTAGAATTGTCTTCTAAATTATTTTCCCCTCTCCATTTTTCTGTTAAGCCTTCCCTGTGCATATGATTTACATTCTTATGTTTCTAACTAATTTAAAACACTTCCCATTTACTATCATGACTTTATTCCTTGTCTGAATGGAAAAACAATATCTTACTGATTAATTGGATGGTTGCATAAAATTTTCTACATACAGATTTCCTGCTATATATGAATGCTATTCTTTATCATGATGTATTATAGTGATTTGCAGATGTTGCTTGTAAGAGCTAAGACTTTCTTCATGAGATTATTATGAAGAAAACACAGTGGATGTTTTTCTAATCTTCTACTCTGATGTATGTGTTAATTCCAAATGAGGTGACTCAGGATGGTTTTTAACTTTTTTGAGATAAGACTGAGATATTCAACACATACTGTTTTCTATTTAAAATCTTTCATATCTGATATTCTTTAAGATTTCCTTCTAGGAGAATCTTCATGAGTTTCATCCCTTCCAGGCTTCAAGTAAACTTGAAGATTTTCCACCTTATACAGGAGGAGGGTGTTGTTGATTTGAAGATGGGGTTGTAGGCACGGATTTAAAATCCTATATGTATTGGGGGAGGGTCTTAAATTTTTTGACAGTGAGAACAAGTAATCAATGGAATAGTTTGCCTCCTGGAGTTGTGGGTGCTTCATTACTGGAGGTTTTCAAAAATGAATGCATTTAACTCGGGTGGTATAAGACTTCTAACTCAAGCAGGGATTGGGACTAGAAGACATCTGTGATCCCTTATAGCCCTATGATTCTAAGGTTCTATATTAATAAAACATATAAGCTTTCAGGAATGTATGACATACAGATAAAAGGGGCGTTGTCTTACCTGAACGCCTTTTCTCAGCACGGAGATGGAGAATCCACCATTGGGTAGTAGACTGTATTCCTGCCCAATCAGATCAAGTCAGCCAAAGTTGCCACGCCCGTCCTGGACCATCAATCTCCAGTCTTTGACGCGAGCGTAGCCATTGACTGACAGCAAGACGTTGTGGCTCTCAAATCTAACTGCCCCTATGCTCAAAATGTACAAGGGCGGGAGGTGGATTCTCCATCTCCGTGCTGAGAAAAGGCATTCAGGTAAGACAACGCCCCTTCTCCAGCACTTGGAGATGGAGAATCCACCATTGGGACATACCAAAGCCTACTGTCCCTTAGGGTGGGTAGTAGACTGGTCCTGAGTGGCACTTTGGTGTAAAACTTGTTGGAGAACTTTCCTTCCGAAAGAAGCCTCAGCAGAGGCAAACTTATCAATTTTATAGTGCCTAATAAAAGGAGAAGGCGAAGCCCAAGTGGCTGCCTTGCAAACCTCCTCGATTGAAGCCCGAGTGGCCCATGCTGCAGAAGTAGCCGCACTCCGTGTGGAATGGGCAGTCACCCCCCGTGGAACCGGCAACGACTCAGCTTGGTAAGCCCCGGCGATACATGCCCTTATCCATCTCCCGACTGTGGAAGAGGAAACTTTCCGACCTTTGGTGGAAGCGTGGAAAGATACAAAGAGAGCTTCAGATTTCTGGAACTCCGCTGTCCGCGAAATATAGTACCTAAGGGCCCTGCGGACATCCAAACTATGCCATTGCCGTTCCAACGCGTGCGACGGGTTGGGACAGAAGTCAGGCAGCACTATCTCCTGTGACCTATGGAACAGGGAATTGACCTTCGGAACGAAGGTAGGGTCCAAGCGAAGGATTACTCTATCCTGTTGGAAAATACACAAGTCGTCCCGAATTGAAAGCGCCGCCAATTCAGATATACGGCAAGCAGATGTGATAGCCACCAGGAAGGCCACCTTGTGGGACAGGGAACGAATGTCGCACATCCTGAGGGGCTCAAAGGGAGATTTAGTGATGGCCCGAAGCACCCTTGACAATTCCCACGAGGGGTACCTGTGTACCACAGGGGGTTTGTTATTGGTGGCCCCCTTTAGGAACGACCTTACTAACGGGTGATGACCCAGTGACTCAGCTGAGTCGCATGAGAGGACCGTGGACAGAGCGGCAACTTGTCTGCGTAGAGTGTTAGGGGCTAGTCCCTTGTCCAATCCATCCAATAAATAGTCCAAGATAATTGGAACAGTAAGTGCCGAAAGCGGCAATTGTCGCCCGGAACACCAGGATTGGAAATTTTTCCACGTGGCCTCGTAGATGTGGTTGGTGGATGGACAACGAGATGCCTGAATAACTGTAATGACCCCCTGTGAACAAAGTTCCCCAGCTAGGATCGAGCGCTCAAGCGCCAGACGGCTAACTGAAGCCATTGGGGTCGGGATGTAGAATGGGCCCTTGGTTGAGAGAAATCTGATCTGATGGAATCTGCCAAGGTTCCCTGATTGAGAGATTCACCAGATCGGCGAACCAAGGTCTCCTTGGCCAGAAAGGGGCCACCAGGAGGATCTCCGCTCGTTCCTGAAGAATCTTGCGGATTACCGCTGGTAGAATGGGTAGAGGGGGAAATGCGTATAACAGACCCTGCGGCCAAGGACTCCGAAGGGCATCCATTTGTTCCGCCCCCACCGTCGGGAACCGGGAGAAAAAGCGCTGTAGATGGGCATTGCATGGGGACGCGAAGAGATCCACCAGGGGGAGACCGAAATGGTGACAAATTTCTTTGAAGATCCTCGGGTGGAGCCTCCACTCCGAGTGATCTATTGTCGACCTGCTCAAAAGGTCGGCCTGTGTGTTCGCGACCCCCGAAATATGGTCAGCCTTGATGGACGCCAGATTGTGTTCTGCCCAGAGACCCAGTGAAAGAGCCTCGGACAACATGCTCCGAGATCGGGTTCCCCCTTGGCGATTTATATGTGCCTTGGCTGCCACATTGTCCGTAAGGACCAGCACGTGGCGCCGTGTCACCAGATGGCGAAAATGTCGAAGAGCTAGATGAATGGCCCTCAACTCTAGCCAATTTATATTGTGCCGCAGATCTGATGCGGACCAACGGCCCTGTGCCCAGTTCGACTGAATGTGTGCCCCCCAGCCGAACAGGCTGGCATCGGTCGTGAGTACAATCCTGTCTGGTTCCCTGAAACTCAACCATCTGAGAATGGCTGGTGACAGCCACCAGCTGAGGGAGCGTAGTACATGGTGAGGGAGAACTACCCTGTGTTGGGAAGCACTGAGGTTCTGCCTCTGAAAAGGAAGCATGAACCGTTGTAGTTCCCTGGAGTGGAGCCTCGACCAGGGTACTATCGCTATGGCCGAAATCATCTTCCCTAACAACTGGGAGAGACTGACCAGTGTTGCCGATTGACTCCTGCGAAGCCGAAGGATCGACTCCCGTATGCTGTCCCTGCGATCTTGAGAGAGGTACACCCGGCCTTCCAACGTGTCTATGACGGCCCCCAGGTGCAAGAGCCTTGTTGTGGGAGTTAAGTGGCTCTTGTGAAAATTCACCAAAAATCCGTGGTCCTGGAGCAGTTTTATCACCAGTTCGAGGTCCGTCAATGCTGTCCGGACAGATGAGGACTGGATCAAAATGTCATCCAGATAACATTGGACTCTGACTGGTATCAATCGTAAATGTGCTGCCAGGACCACCAAGACTTTGGTGAATACTCTGGGAGCCGACGAGAGGCCAAAGGGGAGCGCCCTCTACTGGAAGTGACTCCCCTTGTACGCGAACTGTAGAAACCGCCGATGGATCAGAGAGATAGGGATATGAAGGTACGCCTCCGTGAGGTCGATAGACGTCAGGAGGTCCCCTTTTCTGACGCTTCCCAAGATGGAGCGGAGCGTTTGCATCTTGAATTTGTGGTAAGCTATATGGAAATTCAAGCTCTTTAGATCTAGAATAGCCCTCCATCCCCCCGATGCTTTCGGAACGACAAAGAGGATGGAGTAAAATCCCTGACCTCTCTGATCCAGTGGTACGGGTTCTATGGCCCGTATGCGCAGCAAGTGATGGATGGCTTCGTCCATCAACCTTTGTTTTGTGCGGTTTCGGGGATACGGACAGGAAAGAAATTGATTTGGAGGGTAAGAGACGAACTCCAAATGGAGCCCGTGACGGATAGTGTTGATTACCCACGTATCCGTGGTGGTAGTCTCCCAACGGTGGGCGAACAGTGAAAGTCTGCCCCCTATGGGAGGTGCCATCAAAGAGTCACCTTGAACGGCGGAAAGGCCTATTGTTCCCTCGAAAGGGCCGTTTCCCCTGAGGTTGTTGTCTGGGTCCGGGATTTTGCCTGTCAGGCTGTCTATCCTGCCTGTCTTGTCTGGGTGGGAAGGAACGAAAAGGCTGGGAATAAGTGTATCTTGGTCCCCCACGAAAGGACTGCTTTCGCTGAAAGTAACCAGCCCTCTTCTTTTGTCGTTTGATCAGGTCCTTAAGGACCTTGCGTTTGTCCTTGTTCTCCGTTAAGTAAGGATTCAGAGAATCCCCAAATAACTTAGAACCCTGATAAGGAGCAGCTGCCAATTTCCATTTGGACTTAGCATCCGCTTGCCAATTCTTCAGCCAGAGCATACGTCGTCCAGTAATGCTGGATGCCATAGCCCTGGAAGAAAACCTTGCAGCCTGCAAAGATGCGTCCGACGCATATTCAGTAGCTGCCACCATCTTACTGAGATCCAAATGCGTGCGGACATCCTCTGCTGAAACCCGGGCTTGGAGTTCCCGGAGCCAGGTGAGGGTGGCCCTGCTGAAAAAGGAGGCCGAAGGTGCGGTCCTGATCGCCCAGGCAGCCGCCTGGTGCGTTCTCTTGTAGGTGGACTCGCACTTGCGATCCTCAGCCTTAAGAGCCTCTGAAAACTCACCGGATATGGTCGTGGCCGACACCAGGGGTCCTAACGGTTCATCCACATCCGGAATTTCCAGAGCCTCCTCTAGCTCCTTGGCAACATTGTACAGCTTCTTATCTGTGTTACCTGGTAAGGGAAGCAAAGCCGGAGAGGACCACTGCTTCTTGATTGCAGTCAGAAACAGGGAAGGACAGGGGATATGGTGTTGCGTAGCAACAGGTTCCACATAAACTGGAGCCGCCTCCGGATCTGGTGGAGCAGGAGCCTCTGATGATGAGGATCCCTGTCCCAGATGAGCCATGGATGTGGCCTTACGCAGTATGGCGACAAAGAAAGAAGGGTTAAATAGGCCAGTGAAAGAGGGAGCCTCTGGAGGGACATCTTCCTCCTCCGACATTTGAATCTCCTGGCCAGGGGGAGGTTGGTTGAGGTATGAGTCCTCAGAAACAAAAGACCCAGAAGGAGAAGATGGGGCATAATGAGTCTCCACCTCCGGTTGGGAAATAGGAGTGGGAAAGGATGATATTGGTCTGGCAAGCCGGGCTCTGGTGTCAAGAGCGCGGTCAACCGCCCGTTCAATCAATAGTGCCAGGCGATCCTCCGTAAGGAATGGAATTGGCTCGGCAGGATGGAGCCCTGCCGCAGCAGGGGTAAATGTGGCCTCCGGGACCCCCTGCGCTACCCTAGACGTAGAGGGTTGAGGAGTTGGAGGGGCATCCTCCATTCTGCCCTGCGCGGGGGAAGGGAAACAATCCCCACCCGACCAGACACCCCTAGGAGAAGTTGACACCCCAAGGGGTAAGTCCAAGGCCAACCCCGCAGACTCAGGTGTTTCCAGCCTAGCTCTCTTCTGAGCTTTGGAGAACTCTTTTTCCAAGGCTTGATGTCTCCTGGTAGCTTGTTTATCAGTATGTTTAGAAGTTTTGGTGGTAGAACGGCCCTTATGAGTCGCTTTACCAGTGCCTTCCGGACCGGGAGGACCCGATGAGGATGGCAGGGCACTCATTGAGGAAAGAGCAGTTTCCTCAATTCCCCGATAACACTGGAACACAATAGGGGGCTCCTGTTATCTGGAGAATGTCAGACTCTGGGTAAGGACAGACGGACTGCAGGGACGCCTGGAACCCAGGTATAATTCCCAGTTGGATAAGGACAGGTACACTACTGGGGCACCTGGAATCCAAGGGAGATATTGTGTACGAATAAGGACAGACACTCTATAAGGGG
>NW_015386659.1:829280-834606 GCF_001527695.2 Protobothrops mucrosquamatus | reverse complement strand
TATTGTAGATAAAAGATTCTTAGAATAAGAAAAATGAGAAGTTCCTAACTCAATATGTAGAAATCAAGATCACAAAATGGCGGCCGCCCTAAAAATGACGGCCTACCCTGCTACAGTATCTTGTTCACCCAGTATTATCTCAATTGGGAGAAAGGGAAAATTGTCTAACAAAGTGGATGTTTGATATTAGATCTGACCAGGTTAATTCTCTTAACCAATGAATTAATTTGATATTTCAGCTGAACAGATAGTGGGCTTAAAATGGCCACCGCGCCGAGTCAGGGACCACGAGGCTCAAAATGGCGACCTTCCCCAACACAGGCAGGGCTGGGGAAATTGTTTCCCCTCACTCCCTGGAGCCTCCGCACACAAAAAAACGATCGAGAGAAAACGGAGCAAAAGAAACGCTTTCCTATTTTCCGATCGGCTGGTGGGATCGCCGATCGTAGCTGAGGCTGCACGCGCGCGCGCGCACACACACCTCCGGTCTTCTCGATCGAAGGAGAAGGGGAAAAAGTCAAAAATAATTGGATCACGGGCTGCAGCCGCAGCTCCGCGAAAGGAAAACGAACGGCCTTAAAAGTAAGCCAGGGGCCTCCTCCCCCCTCCAGATTGATACACACGCCTAGTAGTCTACGGAGCCGCAGCCGCAAGCTCCGTTAGGCCTGTGTATTTGGAGACCAACCGCCGTTGGCCTCCTAGCGAGTAAGGCAAAGAAGCAGACCTCGGCCGAACCGAGTAAGGCAAAAAACCTCCCCCGGGGCCTTTCTCCACCCGTACAATCAGCCTATGGAGCCGCAGCCACAAGCTCCGTCAGGCTTGTGTTATTTGGAGACCAACAGCCGTTGGCCTCCTGACGGGAGAACGAGAGCTCGTCTGCTTCGCTGCAAGGCCCAATCCTGAAGCAAAAATAGACAGTGTTGAGACTAACGGCCGTTAGTCTCTTTTAGAAATGCCTACAGGGATTTGGGGGGGGGAGACAAGGAAGGTCCAAATTAAGTGCAAGCACTGAATAAATTTAGTAACTGGGGAAGGAAATGGAAAATCCACCAATGACTGTTTACCTGCCTAGAGCCAAACTTGCAACATCTGTCCTCGGCAAGATCAAGTCAAAGACTGGAGATTGATGGTCCAGGACGGGCGTGGCAACTTTGGCTGACTTGATCTGATTGGGCAGAAATACAGTCTACTACCCAATGGTGGATTCTCCATCTTCAAGTGCTGGAGAATATTAGAAACTTAGCATGCTAAAAAGTGCAGGATGTTATGCCATACCAAAAAGGAAGCATTTTTGGATGTATTGAATTGTGGCTTTATCCCACCCAAACATTGACTGAAATTTTACATATGCAGCTATTTAATTGTTTGACTTCATAATTCTGAACATGCTATTTGTAAATTTTAGACCATAGTATATTTTAAGCATGTTTTACATTTCAAGGATATTAAAGGATTATATTCCAGATCTTTATTTATCACTTTCTTCCTTCTGACTTCTTTAACCTTATCATTTACATTGTATCACATCATACTGCTCGAGTTTTAAGAATAAACATTAATGTTGAACTCTCCTTTTATCACCAATGGAAACATGCATTACACACAGTCAGGTGCATTCACAAGTTATTTTAAGGAAAATTATTTAGCCTTTGAGATACTGTAATTTACTGCTACTAATGTTTACTGTTAAAGCTATTATTAAATCATAATGTCTAAGAGAACTTGCTTCGGAAATTATTTCTGGTTGTCTGGCACTCCTGGCAATCTAAATTCCAAGAAATTCTCAAATAGAACATTATGGTGTTTGATAAAAAGCCAGAATTAGGGGAATCCTTCCTGTCTCATTTGAGTGCTTTGTGAATAAATGTTAAATAAGCTAAAATACACTTACAATACTAAAAATATAATTATCATAGCAAATATAGCAAGTACTTATTCATTCCTCTTTACATGTTTCCCTGATCAAATGCAGAAAGGTAATCTAGTTTGGCTCCTGTGAAAAAGGTGATGAAAAACCCTTGATGAAACCAACAGCTAGCTAGTAAGGGATGAAGTCTTTAGAAGTTGTGGAACAAACAACAGTTAATGGTAAAATTCACTCCAGATTTCCTCTCTATATATTCCACATGTTAAATAATCAAGGGGAAATATACATTCTTTCTCACATCTTTGTTAACCTGAGGCTATGTTCTATGCACACTGTGGCTTCCTAATCCATGTATATGTTTTACTTGAGAACAATGAATCATTTTTATATTCCCATTTTCTAAGCATATCTCAAGGCATGACATGATCAATACAATAAAAGATCTTTTTATAATCAATAATCTATGTGGTGGTGCAGTGGTTAGAATGCAGTATTGACTAACTCTGCCCATAGTCTGAGTTTGATCCTAATTGACTCAAGGTGAACTCAGTCTTCTAACCCTTACAAGGTCAGTAAAATGAGAACCCAGATTGTTGAGGGCAATATGCTGATGTTGTAAACTGCTCAGAATGTTGTAAAGCACTATGGAGCAGTATGTAAGTCTAAGTGCTGTTTCTGTACTTCTGTTTGGCTTTCTTAATTATTCAGCAATAAGATCTCTTATTCCATGGCATTTTCTAAAACCAACTTGAACATCTGGCATCTCATACAGCTGTAGTCTACATTGGATGATTCCAAATATTATTTTGCTAGTATGTGAACTTAAGGATATTATACAATTCTTTGCACATTGTTCAGTATACTTTCTTTGGTATTGGTATATAAATTCAGTTCTTCCAATCTGTAGACCAGTGATGGCAAACATTTTAGAGACTGAGTGCTCAAACTGCAACCCAAAACCCACTTATGTATTGTCGGGTGCTTACAGCACTCTCCAAATTACTCTTCTAAAAAATTTTTTTTTGCATAAACTCAAATTTTCTTAGGTTGTTACTCTTTGCCTAATTTTGAATATTGGGGTTAGAGATGCATAATCATTTAGAATTATTCTCAATCTTTTTTTTATTATTATAAATTTTATTGGTTTTCTAATATTACAACTACATAATCGAAAAGCAACATGGCAACTGAGTTACAATAATCCAATTACATACAAATATGATTGGTACAAATCTCAACCTTATACAGTAAATATTTCCTCTTTTTTCCTCTTAATATACACTGTCTCATATTTGAATTAACACAATTTTTATTCTAATAATCATATAAAAGCAACTTTCTTGCATTTTTTCAATAGTTTTTAGTTTATATATATCTTATTTATATTAACAATCTTTTTTTAAAAACAAGTTTTATTAATTTTTCAATTTTACATTCAGATATTTAGGAAGCAGCGTGGTGATTGGGTAGTCAATAATCCAATAACAGAGTCTTTCATACATATCTCAGGTTACATCATTAAAAGTTCCCTCTCTATTTCCCTTAATTATTATATCACATTCAAGTTAATACATTTCTAATTACAACTCAATCAATCAATACGTTTGTCAATATAATTTTACTTATACATATCCAAGTCCTGTTTTTAAATTTTACCTGATTTCAATTACCAATTTAGCCTTTAATATCCATGTTCCAATTTAGCCTTTAATATCCATAGTATTTAGACTTCGGGTAACCCAAATTTTCCTAGTTTCATTACAAAATAGTTAACGTATCTAAAATACGGATATTATTCAGTTAATTACATTCTTACTTTATTTCACAAATATATTCTATTTCTCATCCTAGTATCTCATCATTTATTAATAAGCTTTTATTGTCACAAACCAACTTCCATATTACAATTCAAAACTATAATCTAATGGCTAATTTTCATTTCCCTTATAAATCTAAGTCCTAGATATTAAGTCAATCAATATCTTTACATTCTCCTTAGACCATTAGGTAGGATTTTAAACTCTTTCATTATCAGTCTGCAAAAAAAAGAGGAAGAGAGGGGGAATCCCATTTTTGAATCTAACTCTAGCTTTCTTTTTGTGCCAGGCAGGCTTCCATACCAGTGCCTTTAAATCCTCAGATGTGTCTCCCTTCATTCCTACACCTGTTGTTTGAATCAAGGGAGAGCATCTAGTTATCAACTTTTCAAAGGAACTGGCCCCTTTATGATCATTAGATTGTTGCCCTAATAACTCAAATGTCCATGTTTAATTTAAAATATTTGTCGTCAGTTCAGTCTGGTCTTCTTCTTCTTCCAGTTTCATCTGGCTAAAATAAAAGGTTATATCTGGTATTGTAGTTGTTGTTTGGTCATCTAGGTTGTCTAAGTTCTCAATATGTTGGTCCATCTTAGTGTTGCTTTCTTCAGTTTCTGTTGCTTTTTGAGTTGCAGGTTCTTTAATTGGAATCAAAGTTTGACTGTCAGAGTTCTCAATAAATTGTATTTGTGGTTGTATAGTATCCTCTTTAATATTGATTTGTTCGTTTTGTTGTTTTTTGGGTTGTAAGTTCATCAGTTGAAATGTGGGCTTCAATTTGTAATTTTGAGGTGGCATCTTTGTCTTCCGCTCTAGAGTTCATTAGCTCAGTGGCTTCAAGAGTTTTTTTCAAGTATGAGTTTATAGTTGAGTTGTGGGTATAATTCCTCCATTTCTATGATGATTAGAGATAGTCCTTTAGTGGAGGCTATATTTAATAAAAGTCAGCAAATGTCCACCTCCACTATTCCTAGAAGTTGTTTTCACAGCTATTTCAAATCATTCGTTC
Source organism: Protobothrops mucrosquamatus (assembly GCF_001527695.2). Taxonomy (NCBI): domain Eukaryota; kingdom Metazoa; phylum Chordata; class Lepidosauria; order Squamata; family Viperidae; genus Protobothrops; species Protobothrops mucrosquamatus. The sequence continues at coordinate 829,913 of NW_015386659.1, read as the reverse complement.
AGTCGAATGCATGGTGTGGATTAACACCTTCAAATGGTGGTTTTGGGTGCTCTTTTCGGCAGTCCCTGGTAGCTACCTCTCCCTGGTGTTTGCTGACTCTCATACCTCTCATTGGGAGAGGGAGCTGACGAAGAAACTCCACATGCTAGGTTTTATGGGGGATGCTCTGGGAGATTATGGTCTCAAGGATGCCCAATTTAGGGTAGTCCAACGGCTTGTGGACATAGATTTGCAATATTTAAGAGCTAGAGTCAACAAAACCTGCTCCCCTTTGATCTTCAGCCATTCTAATAATTATGGATTGAGGATGGCTTCATATTTCTATACTCTAACCATCCCCAAGTATAGAAGAGTCTTTTCCCTAGTTCGTTTCAATGTCTTGCCCTCAGCACTACTCGATGGGCGATTTAAGAGGCTCCTGTTTAGTGAGCGATTATGCCCCTGTGATAGGGCCGAAGTTGAAACTGTGGAGCATGTCTTATCATACTGCCCTATGTATAACACAGGCAGAATTAAATTATTGTCTCTCCTTGGAATTGATCCCTCTGGTTCTAATGTTAGTAATTTGGTTTTATATTGTCTAGGGGATGGCTCCTCCTATATTACTTCTCAGGTTTCTAAATTTCTTTTAAG
>NW_015386659.1:815077-829180 GCF_001527695.2 Protobothrops mucrosquamatus | reverse complement strand
ATTGTGTTTTCTTTTGTTGCTCTTGCATTTTGGTCTGTGACCGCAAAATAAAAATTATTATTATTACACAAACATTAAAAATTAAAAGAAAGCTGTTTCAAATTCTTATCTTTTTTAGATAATAAGAAAGACAAATCTAGTGAGTAAGCAGGCCTCACAGCCAAAGAAATTCACTTGCTATACCAGGCTTTGCCACAAGATGTCCCCGATAGCATATAAAATCTTTTTCCAGACACCAGTTAGGCTTTTATCCAATTGAGATTTTTTTTCCCCAACTTAACAAATAGATAAGGTAATAGGTCCCTGTAACAATATGAACTTTTTGGGACCCCAAATGTCCAAAAAGTACACGTCAGGTTATTTAGTTGTTTAGGTTAGTTATTCTTTTTTTTTTTTCAAGGTTTTAGTTTTCCAAGGTAGGCAGACGCCACTATGTTAAAAGTGGGGAAGAAATTTCAGAATGCTTTCACAGGAAGATAGTTGGGATACAAGAAGGGAAAGGTAGGGTCTCACCCATAACCTCTGCGGTGCTTTTGTTGTGCTTGGTGGTGATTTTGGCTTTTGGCAGGCACGGCTTAGTGATCGGCTATGTTTTCCAAAACAATTTTTATTAGTTTTCCATTTTATACCAACACAGCTTAAGAACCCCCGTGGAAACATGGTGATCAATTTTTTTTAACAACAAACACTAACATAATAAATATATACACATTATTTCTTTAAAAATTCCCTCTCTATCTATATAGAATATTATACTCAAATTAATACATTTTCAGATGAATTCATTCATTACTATGTCTAGCCATCAACTGCATTAATCAATAAAAAAATTTAATCTATAAAAACCTATATTTCTTCACACATTTAAACTTAAGCTTAATAAACTCTCCATTTATTTAAAAACATTATAATCAAGTCAATATCTTTCTAAAATCAATTCATTCACTAATATGACATTTCATCCAAGTTATATAGTTAAAAATAAACTAACATTCTCTATCTATTTATATTGTTATAATCTCATTAAAACATTTCTAAAACAAATTTTCATTGAATATATCACTCTATATAAATTTCATTAATCAATAAAAGTTTACAAACTCATTATCCATCCCAAAGATCCTGTGTCATGCTTTCTTAATTTTGCAACTATTTAAACTTAAACTAACATATCCAATTACTATTCAGGTGCCCCAAGTGTTTTTTTATTTAAACATTATTAACTCCAAAAATAAATTCTTCTCTTTCTGACCAATATTCTATTGTTTTTCACTGTTTCTCTGAATCTCCAATAATTAATTCCATCATTTACTATATTTCAGTTCTTTTCTCATTATGCCATCTCTAATATTAAAAGACACATAAAGCCCTTTTAATAAAGTCCAAATCCAAATCAATCCAGATCACTATAAAACCTTTACCACGTTACTATAATCAGATTTAATATTTATATCGTATTCTGGGTTTCTTTCTAATCCAAACAGGTTTCCATAATCAGGCCTCCGCCTGCCACACTATATACTCCAAAAAGGAAGCTCCCATTGTGCATTTTGTTAAATTAGTATAAAAGTTATAGTTAATCTGAATGACTCGTAGCAGAACATCATTTTCCCTTTCTTTCAACGTTGAATAAATTTCAATTAAATTCCTTTCTTTTGTATTGTCCTCTTTGCTCGCTTTTTTCTCTTCTTCCAGTGTTTTTTTCTCTATCTCAAGATCAAATGGCATCTGCAGGCCAACTTGTCCTTCTGAAGCAGTTCCTTATCATAAGTCCTTTGTCCGTTGATATCAAGTCTTTTTTCCAAAATCAATTGATTGTCCAACTGTGAGTTTACTTCTTCCACCTCGGTAAGCGGAGCACAAGCCTCTTGTGTGTAAACTGATGTTTCACTTAGTCCTCGTCTTTTGCCTTGTCGATACACAGAAATCTCCTTTGAGCAAGCAAATATCTTCTCCGTATTTTCCAAAATTTTGTCCAAAATATACTTATAAGTAATATCTACACCGGTTTCCTCCATCTTTATTATATTTCAAATCCTTATCCTTTTGAAGGAGAGTATATTTAAAAAACAATTACAATATCCAAGTGATCGGCTATGTTGATGGCCAATCTTTTCTCTGACAGTCCAGAGGAGCTGCCTCAGATCAAACGGAAGGGCTGCTGCCCTTCCATGATCTATCGAGGGTCCTCCTCATGGTCGTCGCCCCTCCAGGGTGACTTACAACCCTTTTCAGGGTCGCCCAACAAAGGGAAACTGGGCGGCGGAGAGAGTGCTTCCCCCGCGCGTCCGCCAGTGCCATGATCCGGAACCGGAAGTCATATTAACAATCTTTTTGACAATCAATAACTTAATGACTTTTTCCCAATTTTGATTTACCATTAACATTTAGATTTAACGTTTAATATTGTTCATTTTCAAATTATAAATGACCCCAATTCCCTTTATCTCATGAAATCTGATGTTCAGATTTACGTTCTATTTACATTCCTGCCATTTACATCAACAAATTAATAATACAGTATATTTTTATTTTCTAATGATTTCCAAATATCTTAAATTAGTAACCAAAATTTCTTTTATTTCAATGTTTAATACTTCCTCTCTCCTCCTCTTTGTATCTACTATCTTGTATTTAAGCTAGTAATTTTTATTCTTAATGCTACATAAAACACATTTATTACATTCTTCAATTTTCTTTAGCTTATATATATCTTAATCACCTTTACATAACCATTATGCACAAATCAATATTCAAATTTAATTATCAATATTTATACTTCTAAATTTTAAATGGCTAAAATTTTCTTTATCTCAGTTCATATTCAAAGTATGCATCTTAGCTATTTGGGTCTATTCCATTTTAATTCTCATAAGTAGGCCTAATGACCCCAATTCCCTTTATCACAATTCCTCACGAAATCTGATGTTCAGGATACACGTCTTATCTATTTATGTTCTTGCCATTTACATCAACAAATTAATAATACAGTATAATATTCTTATTTTCTAGTAATTTCCAAATATCTTAAATTAATAACCCAAATTTCTTTTATTTCAATGTTTAATACTTCCTCTCCCCTCCTCTTTGTATCTATTATCTTATATTTAAGCTAATGATTGTTATTCTTAATGCTACATAAAAACACATTTATTACATTCTTCAATTTTTTTTAGCTTATATTTATCTAATCACCTTTACATGACCATTATTGACAAATCAGTATTCAAATTTAATTATCAATACTTATACTTCTAAATTTTAAATGGCTAAAATTTCCTTTATCTCAGTTCATATTCAAAGTACGCATCTTATCTATTTAAGTCTATTCCATTTTAATTCTCATAAGTAAACTGAAATCCCATTCTTCTTCAGTCTTATTCTAGCTTTTTTTCTTTGCCAAATCATCTTCCATGTCTATGCTTTTGAGTCATCAAACAGGTATCCTTGTATTGTTATATTTTTTATTTGACTTTGAAGATACCATCCAGTTGCCATTTTTTTTAAGAGGACTACCCGTTCTAGGAGGTCGTCTCTTTGTTTTTCCATCTTGATGTGGTTGTCTTGAACTGTTTGTCTTCTTTTCCATCTGTTCTTCTTCTTGAACCTCAGGTTCCTTCTGGTTTATATAGAAAAATCTTTTCTTTTTTCCACATTATCTGTTTCTTTTCTGGATCTTCCTTTATCTGTGTATGTTGAGCAATTAAGTCTTCTGTCATAGTATTTAATTGTTCCACCTTTTCTATTGCATTCTGTATAGGTAATTCTTTAGTTGTGATTAAAGTTTGAGTGTGCAAGTCCAGGCTGCCTTCTTGTTTTTTTTCTATAGCCTCTTATTTCTTCACCAGCTATAATGAGAGTTTTAAGAAATTCTTTCAACATGTAAAGAATTTGCTCCTGATCCTCCTGCATCAGAAAAGTCTGTTCCTGATTTTCTTCCATGATAGTGTGCTAAACTAGAAGTTTCAAAGTCAGGAATTTTAAAAAGAAAGGTTTTTTCCCACTGGTTTAGGAGCACAGCTGAGCTTCTAATGTTTCAAGGTTGCAGGTGTCTTATTTATTTTCTGGACTGTCAGCCAAGTCTCTTTAAGACAATAACAAATTGAAATATCAAGTTTAGTCACAAGATGTCGCTCCTACCATTAGAAGCTGTCCTTTGAGCCCCAAAGTTATTTTAATCTTTTCAGTTTTGCTTTTGTTTTATAAAGAAAAACCCAGATCTTCAGTGAAAATAAAAATAAAGAATAAAGAATGGGAAGTCCTTTAATCCACAAATTTTAGGAAATAAAATTCCGATTGGGATCCAATTAAGTTTTTTTCAACGTTTTAAAACTCTCCTGAGTAGTCGGTCGCCGCTTTTTCTAGAGGGAGGGCTGAAATCCCCCTTCCCTCTCCACAGTGGGGAAAGTACTTAAGCAGCTTATGCAGGTACAAAAGATAATTAGGATTTAAGAGAGGTAGATCTCACCCAGTCTCTTCTGCACTGCTTTAAAGTTGCCTGATGGAAAGTGTAACTTCAACTGTCTGCAGCCTAGTGACGAGCCGTATTACTATGGGCAGTCTTTCATTCGCCGGTTTGGAGGGTTGCGCCAGCTCTAGCAAGAGAGCTACCACTCTCCCACGATCCAGTGAGGGTCCCTCCTTGCTGGTCACCCCTACAGGGTGACTTTCAACCCTTTTCAGGGCCCTCCAATGATGTGAAAGTGGACGAGGAAGACTGAGCTCGTCTTCTAGGCGTCCATAGCAGCCGCATGGCAAATTGGAAGCCTGAATTATTCTCAATCTTACATTCCACAGATCAAAACAGCTGTATCAATTTGCCTGTCTACATTTTTAATTATTTGCTAAAAAGGAAGTTGGAAAATGTTCTAAGAACACTCTCCCTTTGGAAACCAAGCCTGTACAATTTGCCAATAGCTATGTATCCAAACAGAAAGCATTTATTCTGCCAGCCTGTTATTCAGCCATATTTACAGTCAATTTACATGATCAGCAGAATCAACAGTACTTTTCTGAACAAAAGCTTTTCAAGCAATAGATAGGGACTGCATGTCTGAATACTTCATTGTGGGAAAATTCCAGAAGCATAACTAATCAACTTAAGTTGTTAGAATGAAGAAAACCAGCAACTGAAAACTCTTAAGCTATACAAATTTAAAGATTTAAATCTTAGTATCTTTTTTCTTCTACCCATGCATCAAAGGGATCTTTGTTTTGAAGCAAAAGCACTAGTGATTGTTTTGCAATGTTATTTGCACGGACTATCTGGTTTCATCTCCTTTGCTACCAATCGTAATCAATTTAGTCTTCAAACCTGGGGACTGTAGGGAAGCTATAGGATGCTCTTGTTGTTTTGGGAAACCTCATTATCTTTTTGCTGTTAATTAAAGTGGCGGAAGGCAGCAATACAAAATTCAGTAATGCAGTGGTGAAACAGTTATCTGACAGTGGCAAAGCTGATTTCAGCTACCTGTCATAATTTCAGTGGCTTAAATGTAAGGTCCACATTTAGAAAGGTAATTAATAAGACTGTACAATGCATTTGAAGTGACACTTCCCAAACACATTTGGCATGAATGAACTGACCATCCTCAAAGACTGGGGCAACTGAAGGGTCAGATAAAAGAATGAAAGATGAAAGGCCCTAGGGATCAGAGGAAGGGCCATATGTGTAGACAGGACTCTGGTGTGGTTGTGATGGACATGGGACTGAGGAAGGTGAATTCTGAGAAGAAACATTTACTCTTAAACAACTTTTTCTTTCAGAGCTTTTTTCCTTTCTGCTCACTGAGGGTTTTGCAGTACAAGCAGTTGAGCAGTGCGAGGGGGGCTGTGGGGGCTGCAGGGACAATGAAGTGAGACAGATTTACATGTTCAAGCACTTAGCTAGGATGTTGAGTCTCATTTACAAGAAAAACTAAAACTACATAGCTGACACAGGAAACTAGAAGCTTTGCAAGATTTCTGTGACCTGAGGTGGGCAAAGGTGACATTTAGCTATTTTGCATAGCAAGTAAGAAAGCTTTAGGGGGCTGCAATCCAGGTAACCAATCAATGTTACATGTTATGCATGTATTATTGGGGGAGGGAAAAGAGTGTGTTGGGAGGGCAGAGGGGTGTATGAAAATCACCTTTGATTATAAAAACTGCTGTAAAACTGTAAACGGGGCCTTGGTACCTTTCAAAGCCGAGGTCACTTTTATTCCTTGGTACCAAAATAAAAGTCTGTTTTTCCACACCTTGGGTTTGGTGTGATTAATTGGCTTCAACACCAAGCTAATACCCAGTTTTGGGAACAACACAGCTACATCCCCAGAAGGCTGTCTGGGCATATGTAGGCTGGGAATCATGAAGCAAAATAACAGGATATGGGCATGCATTATGAAACTCTGGGAAAACCTTTGAAGGAGTCAGGCTGATTCTTTTTGAGAAGAACAAGACTGCCACAATGTTTTTAGGAGGGATTTTTGGTTGTACCAATATGGTTTTCTCTTTGGAATCATTTGCACAGCCTTGCAATTGTTTTTATAGATGATGAAACACACATTGTCAGTAATTTCTCTAGTAATTTTTTTAACAGCAAGCTTTTGAAACTAGAGGAATGGAAATCTAGTCAAAGCATTAATTTTACTTGTATATCTATTTATGAAGGTTACAGATGATTTCTGGCTATATTAATAGCTGTTCACATGTTGAATCAGCCTGACAACTATCTCAGTGTTTATAGATTTTTGCTTAGTATGTTTTGTATTTATTTAATACATTTAAAAAATAAGTACACCCACTTTGAGTTGTATAGTTTTATGTATCAAGATATAGTAAAAATTATCTGGTCCTTAGCAGTTCTTAAAATTAGAACAGAACAGAACACAACAGAACAGAATAGAGCTGGAAGGGACCTTGGAGGCTTCTAGTTCATTCCCCTGCTCAAGCAGGAGAACCTATACCATTTCAGACAAATAACTGTCCAGTCTCTTCTTAAAAACCTCCAGTGATGGAGTGTCCACAATTTCTGAAGGCAAACTGTTCCACTTGTTAACTGTCCTCACTGTCAGGAAGTTTCTCCTTAATTCCAGGTTGCATCTCTCTTTGGTCAGTTTCCAACCATTGTTTCTTGTCCTGCCATCTGATGCTTTGGAGAATAATTTGACCCCCTCTTCTTTGTGGCAGCCCCTCAAAGGTGCCGGAACTCACACACGTCATACAACCCGCCTTGCCTACCCTACAAGGTTCCATCCAAAAAAGGTGCTGGACGTTCTATGAGAAAAAAAACCCTGATTTTATTTGCTCTTCTCTGAACTTTTTCCAAGGTCTCAACATCTTTTTTGGTTGCAGTATTCCAGGTGAGGTCTTATTAGGGCTTTGTAAAGCAGTACTAATACTAATACATAGATCTTGATTCTATGCCTCTGTTTATATAGCCCAGGATTGTATTAGCTTTTTTGGCTGCTGCTGCACACTGCTGGCTCATAGTCAAGTAATCGCCCACTAGGACTCTAAGATCCTTTTCATAGTTGCTGGTTTTGAGCCAGGTCTCACCTAATCTTTGCTTTTCTCCACATTAAAACTCATTTTGTTGGATAAGGCCTATTGTTCAAGTTTGTCAAGATCTTTTTGGATCCTGAGTTTGTCTTCTGGGGTGTTGGCTACTCCTGCCAGTTTGGTGTCATCTGCAAATTTGATGAGTTCCCCTTCTATCCCCTCATCTAATGAAGATATTGAAGAGTACTGGGCCTAAGATGGAACCTTGTGGTATCCCACTGCTTACTTCTCTCCATGTGAATGTAGTGCCGTTGAGGACTACTCATTGAGTATGGTTTGTCAGCCAGCTACAGATCCATCTGATGGTGTTGTTGTCTATCCCACCTTTTTCTAGCTTACTAAGCAGCAGGTTGTGATCTACTTTGTCAAATGCCTTACTGAAATCTAAGTATACTATGTCCACAGTGTTTCACTGGTCTACTAATTTAGTAACTTTATCAAAGAATGAAATGAGATTGGTTTGGCATGATCTGTTTTTGACAAACCCATGCTGGCTACTGGTTATAACTTTGTTTGTTTCTAGTTGTTCGCAGATCTGTTTTTTGATTATCATGATTTATTATGTAAATACAACCTCAGATGAACAGCAGCACATGTCATATTAAACCATGTCATCATTTAATTTACAAAAAAAGCCAAAATGGAGATAGTACAATACTACCTTTTGATACATGTGTGAAAAACTAAGTACAGCTTATGATTCAATAACTTGTAGAACCAACTTTAGTGTCAGAACCACAAGCTTTGGCTTGGTGCCTTGCTGGCATTCTGCCATCAATGGGAAAGTGAAGGGAGGGGGATAAAAGGACATTTTGCTATATACATTTATAGTGGGAAATTTGAAGGGGGGAATTGGCAGTTGAGGAATCCAGTTCATGCTGGCGCCCTGGCATTCTCAAGGCCATTTGCCCCAAGTGTGGAATTTCACCAGCCCAAACATCTCAGAGTTTCTCATAACAAACACTAGTGCTGAATTGGCTATGTTTGGACCACGGAGAGAAGGATAGGGGAAAGCAGTTCTGTTTTAGTTTTGTATTGGCGTGTAGGTATTTTAGATTCCACTTGACTCTACTGCAATCAGCATTCCTTAGTGAAAGTGCCTTTTTACTTCAAATGGAGTCGAGAGTTTGACTTCTCTAAGGGATGAGACTGGGGCAGGTCTGACATTAAGTGGAATCTGCATTTTTGGTCAACTCAGAGAGGATATCACCTCTACCATGGGGACCGTGCAATCAATGTTGGCTCAGGGGAGTGACCAGGAAGAAATAGAATGTTGGGGGAGGCTTCATCCATGCCCCCTCCTGGGCTCCAAATGCTCAGGAGATGTAAAAAGCTGCAGCAACCTGACAAGACCCAATGATTTCTGGGCATTGGAAGGAAGACTGGGAAGAGTAGCTCTTGGGGGTGACTTTTACTCATAGAAGCTGCAGAAGCCGCTATCAGAAATAGAGGAAGGAGCTGGAAAATCTGGAGGAGGAGGAGGAGGAGGAGGAGGAGGAGGAGGAGGAGGAGGAGGAGGAAAAAATGGGCAGAGAGCATGGCCAAGCTGACTGAGTGATGGAGCAAGCCATCAAATTTATGTGGGGAACTTTCAAGAATCTCAAGGCACATAAAGCCCTCACCTGAGCCTCCCAGTCAGACAATCAACCAGACCCAGGAGCAACCATGTCCACCTCAGTGGGCAACACAGGAAGTGGACCCATGGCTGCAGTAGCCCCCACATCTGGAGGGTTGGTCCAGTATAGGGCCCACCAAAAAGTCTGCCAAGTCATCACCGTAAGCCCATGAGACTGCCCTGGAAGGAATGGAGGTGATCGTTCACTCCATCCCCCAAGGATAGCGAGATAACTCCGACCAACCCAGTGAGAAACCCAGGCGAGAGAGATACTGACTCTGATGACAACCTCCTGGTAAGTGCTCCATTCACCCAGTGACCATCTTCATCGAACTGATAGCCCAATCATTGGCATGCAAAGCCAGCCTGATGGCCTTCTGCGCTCAGGGTGCACCAGGTGCTTCTTCAACTCTGCCCTGACACAGCCATAAAACAGGCTGGACACTTTGAGTATTTAAAAACTTTACATCTCATCCGCTGGCAATTCTGGTGGCCGGGATTAAAACGGGATGTGGAATATTATGTCCGGAGCTGTACTGTATGTGCCACCATGAAAAGAATTCCAGGGAAACCCCGTAGGTTATTACAGCCGGTGGCAGACCCTTCTCAACCATGGGAAGAAATTGCTATGGATTTTATAGTAGACCTACCTGAAAGCAGAGGAAATACAGTCATCTGGCCTGTGGTAGATCTGTTCTCAAAGCAGGCTCACTTCATCTCCTGCAAAGGGCTCCCATCTGCCAAATGACTGACTAATTTGTTCCTGAAACATATCTACCGGCTACATGGCACCCCTAAAAGAATAATTTTGGACAGGGGGTTGCAGTTCACAGCTACATTTTGGAGGAGCTTTCTTAAATTAATTGGATTATCTAAAGGTCTATCATCTGCTTTTCACCCGTCTACTAATGGAGCCGTGGAATCCGCTAACAAAATGGTGGATCTATATCTCAGACGCTATGTTTCCTACCAACAAACCAACTGGACCAACCTCGTCCCTTTTGCAGAGGTGGCTTACAATAACTCTGTTTACAGCAGCTTCATACCTTTCAGAGTAGCCACAGGAAAAGAGTTCAGCCCAATACCTGAATACCCCCAGGCGCCCTCCACTTCTCAGACACTTGATCAATGGGTGAGGGGATGGATGAGACATAGACTACTCAAAGTGTTGGTGGAATTTTGCCAATTAGATGGCTTTGTAGAGGGGGGGTTCCAGCAACATTTTTCACTGAACCGATAGAAATGCGGATGGGTGCGAACACAGAGACTCTGAGTTTTATTGTGGCCCTGGGTGTGGAGAGACATTTGGTGCTGGGACTAACATGGCTACAGAAGTGGGAACCCTTGTGTAAACTGGATGAGGGGGTTGCTAAAAATCTGGCAGACTGAGGCTAAATTGAAACTGTGGAGGAACGTAGCAGTCCTGAAGCCAGGTGGATTACCATGCAAGAACAGAAGAAGGCTGATCCCCAAATTCCAATGGAATACTGGGGCTTTCAAGATGTATTTAGTGAGAAGGGTTTAGATGAACTCCCACCATACCAACCAACAGACTGCTCCATAGAGATCTTGCCAGGGGCTAAACTACCCAAGCCCAAACTGTACTCAATGATCCTAAGGGAGCTAGAGGAGTTGTATCTTTTTATAGGTAAAAACCTAAAGTGGGGTTTTATCCAGCCAGCTCAAAAGAATTTGTCCAATAATTACTGTCTCCTCTTTCAAGTAAAAATTTGTAATCTGAAACTGCAAGAGTGGATATTAAATTTCACCACCATTCTCAAACCGGAATTCTAAGCAGAGAGGAAAAAAAGTTTAAAACGAACAGCCCCCCCCCCTTCTTTCTGTCTTTCTTGCTCTTAAAGCAACACAGCCAGTTGAAAAACAAAAGAGACAGGAAAAATTTTTGTTACAAACTTCTCACCACTAAAAAATAGTTTTCTGTCCTTCACATGCATTTTCCATAAATTCTCTCACACATTCTCCATGGGACTCTTCTCATGCAAACACTTACTATTACTTTTCAATTTACTTTTACAACAATAAAATCTGCAATTTACTATTTCTTTCACAGCCTGGAAAGGAGCGGATGGAGGGTGGGGTTTGAGGGCTAACACACACACACTTAGGTATCAGAAAATTAATTCATTCACTTTCATTCTAACTGCTTGCATAAATAATTCCACATACAAATATTTCATTTCATACTTTCTCCAGGCAAACCATATATTTTTAAATAAGGCCTTTTTATGTGATGTTATCAGAGAGGGGTTTGACCCTCTTCCAAGTCTTGGAAATAACACAGAACAACACAGACAAACATATATACACAAATACTATTAAAACAACATTGATTTAGACATATGGCTTGTCCTGCAAGAAGCGAGAAAAATCATGAGATGATTCCAACCAAACATGTGGTTTTTTTATAGGGCCCTTAACCATCTTCTATTTTTCTCACCATTCCAAGCCCAAGCATAATGTTCTGGGTGGCCACACATATACACATATACACACATATACATAAACAAAACACACACACATCAATTTGGGGTTTTAGGTTAAAACAGGCCTCCCCTTTTTATTAAAGAGGAGGGGAACATCTATGGTTACTTCCAATTTATCCCAGCAACTTCAAAAGACAGTGGGGAAAGACTAAAAGGAATATTGAAGGTGTGAAAGGGGGAGTGGAAAGTAGCAGCCTCCTCTCCTCACCTTTGAGAAAGGAGAATTGAATAGAGCCAGATTAAAGGGGAAAGAAAAAAAACTTGCTTTCAATTCTTTGAATTTTTTTGTTCTTTTCTTCCGTGGCTTTAGTTGTTATCAGATAAACTAGCCAACCGGAGGTTTACAAAGTTTTTCAATGTTGTCTTGTTAAAGATTATTTGTACTTCTACATATCAACACAAAGCACCATCAGACATTGTCTGACAGGGTTAAACTTAACAGCTACTTGAAGTTTCAAAACACATTGCAGAGGAGTACATTTTGATTTAATTTGTCTCTTTAAATTCCTCTGACGATTCCCCATATATATATTTTCTACTTCAAGATTGTTCCCCTAATATTTTCCTTATGGGGGTGTATGATGGCTGTAAGGAGGCAAAAGAATTAGCCTCTTCAGAAGGAGCTGAAAATCCAATTAAAGATGCTTTCGGAGGCACAGTTTTTACTTGATCCTAATCAGGTGTGAGGTTTGTAGTTAAATGTTGCCCTGCTGAAGCATCTGAGCCAAATTTTTCCACTGCTTGATGGCACTGATGTCATCGATGTAATACCTGTACTGGAGCCCGAGATTCAAAATGTAAAGTATGCCCTATCTTTTCCCAATCTCGTAACCTAAGCGTCCAGCGCTTAGGATATCAAGGGCAATGTTTCCCTACCTCCTCACCAGCTTCCTTATGTCTGCCTCAGGCACTTTCACGCTTGATTTGTGTAACAGGAATCTGAGTTCCTGTACATGTTTCTGCTGGTGCTGAGATAGATTGCAACCCATACGTACCATTGAGGGGTCCCATAGGACGAAAGTGCACTTAGAGGTCTATTCCAGACGCTGGTAAGTATGTTGGCTGTTGCTTTCCCTCGGAAGGGGGGGCTGTCCCAGTTCAGACGCCATATGTAAGATGCTAAGACAAAGACGCAGGCATGTCTTGAGCAGAGGTTTGAAGCTGCAGGACACAGCTTGACAAACTCTGAGTTTATTGCTTTTTATATACTTGTTACAAACACCAGCTTAACCATTAGATGCTGACAAAGGTTTCTTCATTGGAAAATGTCTTCATGTAAGCATCTATTTTCTACTAACACATTACATGGTCAAAGATCAGGTAAGAACAAATACAGGGAGATGAAAGCAGAAGGAACTAACAAAGGGAGAAAGAGATAGAAAGAAACTTAAGCATATTATCTGTTTAGGTAGGTGAAGCATTAAGTCAAAAGGGTATGACCTTCTGGCTGCTTCATTGGGATAAAGGGTATCAAGAGGTTATGAGGTTTGTGGGGGGGAAAGCATGGCAGTTTTCTGCGTGTGCATTTTTCCCCACAGAAGGAAGAAAGGAAGGAAGATGGCAAGCTTCATTTCCCCATATCACATATATTGATAGAGGGAAGTACACTCTAGAGAAGACATGTTAAACACAAGGCCCGCGGGCCGGATGCGGCCTGGGGAGGGCTCAGATTTGCCCCCCCCGGGGCTGTCCCAGAAATGGCAAGGGACTGGCCCCCGCTGCCCCAGCCCTGGCCCACCACAACCCAGCTGGGCGCCTTGGAGCACACGCAGGAAACAGCAAGCGCTCAGGGACTGGTGGTGTGTAGCATCAGCTCATTGCTTTAGCCCGCCCCTTCCCTCCCAGCTTAATCCTGTCACGCCCGGCCATGCCCCACTTTGCTGGGCTTCTCCTCATGTGGCTCTGCTTTGCCAGGCCAGAAAGGCTGAGAAGGAAGAGAAAGCAGGAAGGGTTTCTGTGTGTGTGTGTGTGTGTGTGTGTGTGTGTGTGTGTGTGTGTGTGTGAGGGAGAGAGGCAGGAGTGGAAGAGGAGGAGGAAGCCAAGGTGTTACAAAAAAGGAGATCTTCCCCCATTTTTCCACCCCTTCACTTTTTTTTAACTTCCTCCCACTCCGTTCAGGTGCAGCTGAGGAAAAGGACGAGGAGGTGAAAACAGGAAGGGTGTGTGTGTGTGTGTGTATGTGTGTGTGTAAGAGAGAGAGAGAGAGAGAGAGAGAGAGAGAGAGCTAGGAGGGGAAAAGGAGGAGGAAGCAGAGATTTTACAAAAAAGGAGAGCTTCCACCTTTCTCCCCCTTCTTTTTTATTAACCTGTTTGTGTGTGTGTGTGTGTGTGTGTGTGTGAGAGAGAGAGAGAGAGAGAGAGAGAGAGAGAGAGAGAGAGAGATTGAGCCAAGAGTGGAAGAGGCGGAGGAAGCCGAGGTGTTACAAAAAAGGAGAGCTTCCC
>NW_015386659.1:812454-814769 GCF_001527695.2 Protobothrops mucrosquamatus | reverse complement strand
GAGAGAGAGAGAGAGAGAGAGAGAGAGAGAGAGAGAGAGAGAGAGAGAGAGAGAGAGAGAGAGAGAGAGAAAGTTCTATAATGGGGGTGCTGTCTCTGAGAAGGCTCTGCTTGTGGCCACTGTTCTATAAACCAAACCAGGGGGACCATCTTGTCTAAATGGATGGTAAACAGATGATTAGGGGGCCGGAGGCTAAAACATATGGCAAATGTTTGTAGGAATTGGGTATGTCTAGCTTAGTGAAAAGGACTAGGGGTGGTGACATGATAGCAGTGTTCCAATATTTGATGGGCTGCCACAGAGAAGAAGGAGTCAACCTATTTTCCAAAGTATCAGAAGGCAAATAATAGATGGAAACTAATCAAGAAGAAAACCAGCCTAGAACTACGGATTTGTGAAAACAACTAACCAGTGAAAAGGCTTGCCTTCAGAAGTTGTGGATGCTCCATCACTGGAGGCTTTTAAGTAGAGATTGGATATTCCATTGTCTGGAATGGTATATGTCCCCTGCTTGAGCAGGAGCTTGGATTAAAGACCTCAAAGGTCTCTTCCAACTCTTATTATTTGAGAGAAGTGCTGCCAACCTCTCCCCCTCCCCTCGTCCCTTCCTGGGAACAGAGAGAAGGAGGGAAGGAAGGAGGGGAGGGAAACAGAAAGAAAGTAAGGGAAGGAAGGAAGGAGATGGGAATGAAAAGGAGGGAGGCAGGGAAGAAGGGGAGGGAGGAAGGAAGGAAGGAAAGAAGGAAGGGAAGGAAGGAAGAAAGGAGGGAGGGAGGAAGGAAGGGAGGAGATTGGAATAAAAGGGAGGGAGGGTCTGAGGGAAGTCCTGCTTTAGCACTTGGCCACCAGCAGGCCTGTTGCCCTTTTGCCTTCACCTGGTGGTCTCCCATCCTATTGCTGAGGATGCTTTGGTTACAAAGTCAGGTTTCCTCGCACGGAGAGGGAGTGGGCTTCCCTCTGACCCACGCACTTTGTCCTCCTGCACCCACCATAAGCAACCTGGCCAAGGAGAGTGAGCACAGAAGCAGCAGCATTGAGGAGGAGGTAAGTGCACCTGGGCGCCCCCTCGGGGAAGTGCGTCTAGGCTAGGCAGGACTGTGGGATCCTGGTGCCGTGGGAACTCAAGGGCCGGGCTGGGCACTTGACCTCCGCTGCCCAGGGCTCTGGGCAGTCTGTGCCACTGTCCAGGGGCCCCGTGCACAGACTGAGGCTCAGTGAGGCTCCTCCAGTGGACCATGCCCTGGTGCTTGCCCCGTCCCACCCACTCTTCCCCACCCTTGGATACGCCCCAGTCCTGCCCAGGCCCGCACAGGTGCCCCTGACGTGACATGGAGCTGCCCACGCCCACCCAGTAGGCCACACCCATGCCAGCCACACCCCACCCAGTAGGTCACGTCCATCCCAGCTACACCCACCCAGCCCCCCAATGGCAACCATGATGCTGATGCAGCCCTCAATGAAATTGAGTTTGACACCCCTGCTCTAGAGTCTAGAAATATATCCCTTCATGCCCATTTAAAAATATCTACCTCAGTTGGATTATTCCAATATTAACTTTTAGCTCCTTTGGACTTGATTCTGTTCACAATTTCTGGAGGGTCAGATGAAAGAACGTATGTGCAGATGAGGCCCTGGGATCAGAAGATGGGTCATATGTGGAGATAGGACCCAGGTGTGGTTGTGATGGACATGGGAGTGAGGAAGATGAATTCTGAGAAGAAACATTTACTCTTAACAACTTTTTCTTTAAGTTTTTTTCCTTTCTGATCACTGAGGGTTTTGCAGAACAAGCAGTTGAGCAGTGCACGGGGGACTGTGGGGGTTGCAGGGACAATGAAGTGAGACAGATTCACACGTTCAACAACTTAGCCAGGATAATAATAATAATAATAATAATAATAATAATAATAATCAAAAATAATAATTAATATCAAAAATAGTGCCGTAAAAACAGTATAGAAACACAAATTAAGATAGGCAAGAAAATGATAAGTGAGCCCCTGTCCAGCCTAGACGAGTTCAAATCACCAGGACCAGATGGATTACACCCCAAGGTTCTCAAGGAACTGGCAGATGTGATCTCAGAACCACTGAACTATATTTTTCAAAGATCTTAGAGCACTGGGGAACTACCAGAGGACTGGAAAAGAGCTGATGTAGTTCCCATCTTCAAAAAAGGGAAAAAAATGGATCCAGGAAATTACAGACCTATCAGCCTGACCTCAATACCTGGGAAGATTCTGGAAAAGATAATAAAACAACGAATCAGCGAACACCTAGAGGCAAACAAAGTCATTACTAAAAGCCAACATGGG
>NW_015386659.1:801081-809322 GCF_001527695.2 Protobothrops mucrosquamatus | reverse complement strand
GGCCAATCCCAGAAACACCGGGCTCCTGGCCAATCCCAGAAACACCGGGCTCCTGGCCAAACTCCTCGCTGTCGGAAGGCACCGAAGGCTGCACCAGAGGGGAAGGGCCGGGAGAGAGAGGCCTAGCCATCTCCTCTCCGTCATGTTCAGAGCCTTCCTCCTCTGATGAGAGGGACCCACCGGACGGAGCCACAACAGGGGGTTGGACTCGATGACCTCCAAGGTCCCTTCCAACTTTTTATTATTATTATTATTATTATTATTATTATTATTATTATTATTATTATTATTATTATTATTATTATTATTATTATTATTAAATAAATAAATAAAAGTTGGAAGGAACCTTGGAGGTCATCTAGTCCAACCCCCTGCTCAGGGAGGAAACCCTATACCATTTCGGACAAATGGCTGTCCAGTCTCTTCTTAAAAACTTCCATTGTTGGAGCATTCACAGCTTCTGGAGGCAGGTTGTTCCACTGGTTAATTGTTCTAACTGTCAGGAAGTTTCTCCTTAGTTCTAGGTTGCTTCTCTCCTTGATTAGTTTCCATCTGTTGCTTCTTGTCCTGCCTTCAGGTGCCTTGGAAAATAGCTTGACTCCCTCTTCTTTGTGGCAGCTCCTGAGATATTGGAACACTGCTATCATGTCCCCCCTCGTCCTTCTCTTCATTAAACTAGACATACCCAATTCCAGCAACCATTGTTTAGGTTTTAGCCTCCAGTCCCCTAATCATCTTTATTGCTCTTCTCTGTACTCTTTCTAGAGTCTCAACATCTTTTTTACATCGTGGTGACCAAAACTGGATGCAGTATTCCAAGTGTGGCCTTACCAAGGCATTGTAAAGTGGTATTAACACTTCACTTGATTCTATCCCTGTTAATGCAGCCTAGTATTGTGTTGAACTTTTTGGCAGCTGCAGCACACTGCTGGCTCATATTTAGGTGATTGTCCACTAGGACTCTGAGGTCCCTCTCACAGTTACTACTATTGAGCAAGGTACCCCCTATACTATACCTGTACATTTGGTTTTTCTTGCCTAAATGTAGAACCTTGCTTTTTTCACCATTGAATTTCATTTTGTTAGATAGTGCCCAATGTTTAAGTCTGTCCAGATCCCTCTGTATCTTAAGCCTGTCTTATGGAGTGTTGGCTATTCCTGCCAGCTTGGTGTTGCCTGCAAATTTGATGAGTTCCCCATCTATCCCCTCATCCAAATCGTTGATGAAGATGTTGAAGTGCACCGGGCTCAGAACAGAGCCCTGGGGCACCCCACTACACACTTCCCTCCATGTAAATGCGGTTCCATTGAGGACCACACGCTGAGTACGGCCGGTCAGCCAGCTACAGATCCATCTGGTGGTGATGCTGTCTAACCCACACTTTTCTATCTTGTCAAGTAGTAGGTTGTGATCTACTTTATCAAATGCCTTACTGAAGTCCAAGTAAATTATATCCACAGCATTCCTGATCCACTAATTTTGTCACTTGGTCAAAGAATGCAATAAGATTTGTCTGGCATGATCTGTTTTTGACAAACCCATGATGGCTTTTAGTAATGACTTTGTTTGCCTCTAGGTGTTCGCTGATTCGTTGTTTGATTATCTTTTCCAGAATCTTCCCAGGTATTGAGGCCAGGCTGATAGGTCTGTAATTTCCTGAGTCCATTTTTTCCCCTTTTTTGAAGATGGGAACTACATCAGCTCTTTTCCAGTCCTCCTGTAGTTCCCCAGTGCTCCAGGATCTTTGAAAAATATAGTTCAGTGGTTCTGAGATCACATCTGCCAGTTCCTTGAGAACCTTGGGGTGTAATCCATCTGGTCCTGGCGATTTGAACTCGTCTAGGCTGGACAGGGGCTCACTTACCATTTTCTTGCCTATCTTAACTTGTGTTTCTATTCTGTTTTTTATGGCACTATTTTTGATAGGTTGATCTGGTTTTTTCCCTTTGTGTAAAGACAGATGCAAAAAATGAATTAAATAGTTCTGCTTTCTCCCTGTTGCTTGTCACCTTCTTGCCACTTTCATCCACTAATGAACCAATCATTTCCTTCACTTTTTTCTTGTTTTTTACATGTTGAAAGAAGCTTTTTTTTTTGTTATTTTTGACTTTGGTCGCAAGCCTTAGTTCATTTTGAGCCTTAGCTTTCCTCACTTCATCTTTGCAGGCTCGGGCTATTTGCTAATATTCTGACTTAGTTATGTGCCCCTTCGCACTTTCTATACTTGTCCTTTTTATCTTTCAATTTATCAGAGAATTATTTATGCAGCCATGCATAAATTTCTTTTGAGAGCTGTTATTTTTCCTCTTTTTTGGTATTGTGCTAGACTGGGCTTTTATTATCTCATTTTTCAAAATTTCCCAAGCTTCTTGAGTTGTTTTCCCCTTGAGGATTCTCATCCATGGAATCCCTCCCAAACCCTCTCTAAGTTTATTGAAATTAGCTCTCTTAAAGTCCAAGACTCTAATTTGACTGTGTTCTATTGCTTGTGCTTCCATAATGTTGAATTCCAATATTGCATGATTACTTCCTCCCAAGATTCCCATGGCTTCAACACTTTCTATCATTTCATCTCTGTTAGTGAAAATTAGATCCAAAATGGCTAATCCCCTAGTTCCCTTCTCTACTTTTTGGGAGACAAAGGTTTGTCAGGAATCTGTTTGATCTTCCACTTGGTGCAGAGTTTGTGTCCCAGTTGATGTCAGGGTAGTTAAAGTCCCCCATTACTATTGTGATGTGCGTCCTACATACCTTAGTTAGCTGACTAGCAAAAAGTTCATCTATTTCCTGTGTTTGGTTGGGTGGCCTATAGTATACACCTATGGCAATTTCGTTTCCCCCCCCCTTTTATATTGACCCATATGCATTCAGGACAGTTTTCATCATTGTTGTGCTCTATTTCTGTAGAGATGCAGTTATTTCTTATATAGAGAGCAACTCCACCTCCTCTTTTATTTGGTCTGTTTCTTTTAAATAATTTAAATCCCTCTAGCTGTGTGTTCCATTTGTGGGTTTCATCCCACCATGTTTCTGTAATGGCAACAATATCATATCTGCCCTCATTAACCTGAATTTCTAGTTCACCCTGTTTGCTGTTCATACTCTGTGCATTGGTGTATAGACATTTGAGTCCTTTATGACTGACCCTGTGTTTACTTTCTACATAACCTGTGTGGTGCCTGAGTTCCCCTAATGTCTTACCACCTATTTGGTTAGTGCACTTTGTGTGGCACTCGCTATTAAGAGCTTGATTTTGCTTAACAGCAAGGTTGATGTTCTTGTCCACACACACATCTATGTTACATGCACTGATAGCCCTATAATTTTTAGATTGCCAGGAACAGAAATGTTCTGTATCAGTTAGCTCACTGTCCCCGCTGTTTAGTTTAAATATTCCTCCAGAAAATCTGTGAATTTATAGCCAAGTAACTCAGTCCCTTTTTTTTGATGGATGTAAACCATCTCTTTTGTACATTTTTTCATTGGACCAGCTGCTGACATCGTGACTAATATATCCAAAGCCTTCCCCTTTACTCCACTCCTTTAGCCACATATTGAATTGTGCTATACGCTGGCCTTTTCCATTTTGGTTCTTATACACTGGTAAGACCTCTGAAAAAATAACGGATGTCGGATAAGACGATTCAAGGACGGGGTCCGAGACCTTCAGTAAGACGTGTCACTCATGTAGAAAAACCCTGTCTAGCAATCACGGTTCTACATGTTATCGGAGGTGTAGTGTCAGGAACGACCGTAAGAACTAATAAAATGTTTATGCGAAGAACAGGGATCTGGCAGTAGCACCTGGAAGACACCTGACCTCTTTTGAAACCTCTGTGTCCTTTCCTAAATTTACATCCTTTATAATTGAATCACCAACCAGAAGGTGGCTTCTCTTTTTGGGTGCCTTTCTGTTCTTGCATGACTGATGTGTAATACCTGATTCGCACTTCTCCCTGTAGAAAACAAGTTCTTCATCTCGGACCAAGATCCCCTGCTTATTTGAGTTGTCATCACGAATACTTTTACCTGTCTCCTTAATGTCCCTATTAAGGTCAGCAAGGGCACTGTATCTGTTGTGCAGGGACACAAAAAAAGCTTTGTGCTTATGGTTCACAGCTCTCACCCTGCCAGATCCCACGGTTCTCCACACTGCCCTTCTCCTGCAGGATCTTTGTGGTAGAGTGGGCTGATAGCTTGGAGGCTCAGTGGAGTAGAAGGGCTGAACTGGACACCTAATTTCTGCCTGAAGAGCAGAAATTACAGACCCTAGATAAATAATCTGTCCTTGTAGACTAGTGATTTGTTTACAGATAGGATAGTTTCAAAGATTGAAAAGGGTACTGCGAAAGACAGCTGCAAAACAAGTGTTGCACTGAACTATGCCTGACATTCTTAGATACAAGGAATCTCTTTCCTACTCCTATCTATGGATAGCCACTGCATGGTCTCTGGAACATAGTTATTACATGCTTGGAATGCAATACCGGGCAACCCCTGTAATAAATTGTATTTAAAACTTAACATCCCTCAAATGTAAAATTCTGAAAAGCCCTTGAATCAAAGAAAGTTAACATAAACAATTCTGACAAACATTCATGCTACATTCCTGAAAATAAAACTTCCTACATTTCAAGAGAAACTCACATAAAATAAATCTTTATCAACATAACTTTATTTTAATTCTATATAACATTTTAAACAACTTCATTAAAAAAAATGGTAGAACAGAATGTATAAACCACCAGAATGTACAAAATAGCCATAAATTTACTGTTTAAATGCTAACTACTACAGTAAAACTAGAGGACATCTGGGAAAAAGGGGGATTTCAAGAATTCTTCAATTTTTAAGCAGGTGATGATCTTCAAGTCAATCCAAGAATTATGGGTTCAAGCTTACATTATAGATTACTATTCTGGAAATAAGATAATGTGGTTATTTATATTAACATACAAATCTTTCACAACATTTTCCAATTATGTTAGTTTCTCCCACATAATCATTAGACAATAAAAACAGAATTTATAGCTGTTGCTCTAATGCAGAGGTGTCAAATTGCCGGCCTGTGGACTAGTTGCATCATGCAGAGGCCGCGCCCACCCCAGCTCCGGCAATGCAAAAAAAAGTTGTGATATATTGCAACATGTCACGTGACCCGGCGAGTTTGACACCCGTGCTCTAATGCTAATTTAAATCAAATTATCTGTAATAATTAGAAGTAAATATGCACTAAAATGCTGTCATCTGAGTATATATGTCAGTCTCATCTAAAATATTTTGAATTTGGATGCAAATAATGTATAGATATGCACTAAACAGCAAGGTATTTTTTCACTCTTTAACTAACTAAAATTAGAAGAAGAGCTCATTCAAGTAATATATTGCCATTTCACTATCCTGACATTTTAAAAATCTATTTTTTATTTCTATGTTTTAATTACAATTTATAAGCCATTTCCAGCAAGATTTTACTAGGCAAATTATATATTTCAAGCAGAAGAAAACAGTGAAGACAAAAATCTTCAATAGGGCCTTCCTTAACTTGTTTTCTGTTATGCAAAAATGTCCATATATTCCAAGCAGAGGTCCAGTAAAACTATAAAAAGAAAAACTTAAGATCTCTCAAATTAATTAGGCATTTTCAAGGATGGCTGCATTTATGGAATTTTCCTTCTGTTTAACATTTGGCAGATGTGAAAAAGAGATTAATCTTTTATATTTAGCTAGGCACTTAATCTTTTCCCAAGTTTGCATGAAAGTGACTGCAAAGCTCATTTACTACAGAGCTTGTCTCCTCCCATGCAGTAAGTTTATGCTAATCAGGTGATTTAAACCATGCTTCTTTTCTAAATTTGTCACTTCTGTTAGTCATTTCCCTCTTCTTTTTTTGTGTTTATAATACAGTTGTTTCTAAGTTATCCAAGATATAGTGAATACTAGTTTTCACAAGCTCAAAAAGTTCCAAATTTTTTTACTTGGAAATTAATTGCTCCATAAGCATACTTCCTAACTGTCAAGAAGTTCTGTGAAAAAGCACAGAAGGATATATGAAGGAATTTGACAGCTCAGAATCATCACCCGATAAGCTCTGACATATATTAATTTCTCAATATCCATGACAGCAAGTACCATGTTTCCCTGAAAACAAGACCGGGTCTTATATTAATTTTTGCTCCAAATGACGCATTAGGGCTTATTTTCTGGTTAGAACTTATTTTCAGTGAAATACGGTACTAAATGCATCCGTCTGCCTGACGGTCTTAACTGAGGCTTATATTTGGAGTGAGGCTTATATTACGAGTGTCCTGAAAAATCACACTAGGGCTTATTTTCCGGTTGGGTATTATTTTGGGGAAAACATGGTAGCAGTATCAAGACAGCTTTGGCTGATCTTCAAAACAGCTGAACTGGATCTAACCTCATTAATTCTTGTATAGAAGACCAGTAGGAAATCCTTGGGCAAAAGAGTAGCCCGAGAAGTCCCAAAACCCCCAAACCCCATACATATACCCAGTCCCATGCCAGAAGATGGTAATAGCAAATTACTTCCGTATTGTTGCCCAAAAACCCCCACATGGATGCAAACTTGATTTGAGGGAGACTGAAATCCCCATTCAGGTATTCCATCTCTATGCCAACATAGAGTTAAAACAGAATAATTAAAACTGCTCAGAGCTATAAAAACCTGCCCCCCAAAGACAAAACACACTACTTATGTTTTAATTGAACACAAGTAAGGAAAAACAAAAATACTGAGAACCCAGTTTTTGCGCAAAAAAATTAAACTACAATGGGGGAGGGGAGGAAATTTAAGATGTTGTCAATCACACTATGTAATGTAAGAGGGAAAGGATAGGAGGGAGATAACTAAGATTAGTAACAATCCCCACATTGCAAGTTAGAAATAAAAAGCGTTATGAGTTTGAAAAGCAGAGTATTCAGACTTATCACAAAAAGTATCAATGGGACTTAAGCTAGTCATGAATTTACATCTCTTGATTTCAATATATCTACTTCAACTAAAACTAAATCTAAAAAAACATTTTTTCATACCTTTTCCTTTCAACTGTGTGAAGAGGATGACACATTCTTTATTCAAAAGATTACGTATATTGTATACATTCCCTACAATGAAATAGTTTCCATTATAGAACAAATAATTCAACTGTTTCAAAAATAAGATGCATAGTTACTTAGTCACATTTGGACATTCCTCCTAAGCATTTCAATATTAAATAACAAAACCCTTCCAAATTTAATTTACTACCCAGAATAATCTGGTTTTTTCCCCATGAACTAGCTATCATCAAGTATTCATACATATGTCTCCTGGTGATCTTGCTGTTTTATATGTACATTTTAACAACTAATGGAGTACTGAACTAGAGATTCCTATTTTGTTTACATTATGGGGAAGAGGGGTTAACATTAATGCTCAGATTCTTCAATAGACTTGGATTACATTTTATCTGGCCTCATTCTACATTGTTTATACAGAAAGGTCTTGAGTAAGAATTAATGTTAATATTCTCATTTATTCATATCCTTTTGAACTATATTCCTCTCCCTATTTTATTGAGCCTTCCTTGACTAGGCTGTAAAAAAGGAAGGAAGGAAGGAAGGAAAACTAAAACTGACAGCTGAACCTATAGACTAAGAGTGGATTGGACCTCTTCCAGGTGACTGAAAGTAAAAGGTTGAAAATACAGAAGTTTAAAATATTTTTGAAAAAAATCATTTATGTCAGTGAACTCAGAAGAATTCATCTTTTATCTGGCTGTAAAACTTTCAAGCAGAGGAATACAGACTAGTATTCCTTTTTAAAAAGTATTCTTTTAAATCTCTTCTCATGTTCTTTTCAATTATATGTCCCCAGAACAAAGGGAAAAAAAACAATGACTTTCATACTTCTATAATGAATGTTTTTAAAAACTTTTAAAAGTTAATAGAGCTGGCGGGGCCAGCTGTCAAGAAGAACGGGTGTGCTGGACGTTTCTCCGGAGCGTCTGTACCCGTTCCCGACCGCCTGACAGATCCTTAGGGGTCCCTGGTTCCCTGGAGGGAGACCGGGAACAACAAGGCGTCCTGAGGAGCTATCCTTAACGGCGGTTGGGATCAGCGAACTCGGGTGAAGCCCTTGCAAGTCGGGCGGAGGAAGAAGCCGGCCGCAAATGGCGGCCGCGAAGAAATGACAGCTCCAGCTGGCCGAAGTATAGCGGTGGAATAGCTGGACGGAG
>NW_015386659.1:777477-796966 GCF_001527695.2 Protobothrops mucrosquamatus | reverse complement strand
TTAAAAAAAAAAAAAAAAAAAAAAAAAAGTTAATAGAGCTGTGCAATGGTTTGGGTTTGGTTCCAAAAAGATGCTTCCAAAGAAAGCTTAGAGTATACACTTCAGATCTCTCTTCTTCCTAGAATTTTCCCGCAGATGTAGAGTCCAATTTTTTTATCAATACCATTCCACATGATTCAAACACAGCCACTGGCTGGTCTAACAGGATGAGTTTCATTTCTGTGTTGTGTCCTACCATCTTTGATCTTCTGTACAGGCATTTGCCATGGATATTAAAGGGGTAGGCAGTGCAGGCAACAATATGGGATGCTTCTGGTAGAATATGGTTGTACCATTATGGACATTTTTCCCAGTTTCTGCTATTGGTGCAATGCCTATCTGCTGCCAAACCATATCATCGCTGAAATGGTCAAGAAAGGAAACACCTAATGACCAATGAGCCTTCATATCCCCATGCTTAGCACTTTTGGGGGTTGACCACCATTCACCAGCATATAGATCTATGAACAGACCATCATTTTATACTTTTGGTGAATTGGCATACGCCTATCACAGAGCAATCCAATGATTTCTACAAGAACCACGCTGCATTCACCATTGTGCGCATTACTTCATTAATGCTACTATATTTTGCAGATGGGATCTTAAGTGATAGAAGTTTGTTTTCGTCACTGCTGACCTGGATGGAGGTATTCAGGCTAGTTTCTAGATACTCAATCTTGAGATGCAAACCCAATTGACTAAGGTCATTCCATGTCTAGACATAGCACTGCAGGTCTTCCCTAATGCCAGCTGTGAGCAGACATTGTCAGGTAGAGCAAAGCCTAGGGGCATTGTGATACAAATTTTGTGTGATGGCAAGAATGAATAGCAATTCTCATTCATATAGCATCTTTCTGCAACTCTTTAAAACAGTTATATCTTTTCTCAGCAAACTATATATAAAAACTCTGCTCCATTCTAAATTGTTAATGAAATTGTTCTTGAAGTACAATCAGATCATAAATTTGTGCAAAATTTGTTTTACGTCTGGAACAAATTAATTTCATTTGTAGTGTTCTGAGGTTGGTTGTGTTCTAACAGAACAATACTCTAAGCAACATAAGTCATCTGTTAGACTGAAACTTATAAAATTTTGAATAGTCTGACTTGAAGAACTTGTGATGAGAAACAACTGATCCATTATCCTGCAAAAGAATTACTGATTTAAAGAGATACAAATATGGATTGTTTACCTCCCACGTAAATCCAAAGCGTAACACTGTCCTAAAAATATTTTTCAGTAGATTTCTTTTAAATAAACAGACTTACAGCAGATGGAATGGACTACTTCAGTATCTACTCTAATGGCCTAACAGTCAAAAATAAGGAAAAAAATATTTTAAAAAAACAACCAGCTTTGTTTTTTGTTCCTATTGCTTTCTCTGATTGGAACACTCACAAATTGTTCAAACACCTAAACTTTCCAAAGAACAACTTTTAAGATGTTTTTCTGTTAAAACACAACCAATTCAAAACATTTTAGATGAGATTCCTTGTACATTTTCAAGAAATGACTAGAAATTTTAATTGTACCTGTTCCCATGTCTTGTGTGAAGAGACAGAGAGCATGTACATACCCTTTAGCAAGAAAGCATTCATCTTTCTCTTGGTTCAAGATCCAAAAAGAATTGGAAAAAACAAATAGCTACTTGTGGTTTTTTATGAACAGAAGCCATCCTTCTTAATCAGACAAATATGCATAACAAAAATAATGCAGGTAGTCTTTGACTTACAACATTTGAGTCCAAAATTTCCATTGCTAAGACAGTTATTAAGTAAATTTTGCTCCATTTTACAATTTTTCTTGCCACAGCTGTTAAGTGAATCACTGTAATTGTTATGTTAGTAACATGGTTGTTAAGTAAATCTGGCTTTCCCATTGACTTTACTTGTCAGAAGGGCACAGAAAGTGATCACATGACCCCAAGGCACTGCAAACATAATAAATACATGCCAGTTGCCAAGTGCTGGAATTTTGATCATGTGAACATGAAGATTCTGCAATGATTGTGTAAAAAACAGTCATAAGTAATGCTTTTTGTTGCCCTTATACAGTAACTCCAATTGGTCACTAAATGAATGGTTGTAAGTCAAGGACTACCTGTATGATATTATTACTAAAAAAATAAAAATATTTACTTTATTAAATGTTTGCATTTCTTTTTATTTTCACCCTTTCTAATAGGAAAAATATCAGTTCACTTACCTGGTGGAATAAAAAAGTAGTTTCCAGCAGTCAAGCAATAGCTTTTATCATACAGTGTTAGAAGAAGTTTACCACAACTGATGTGAAAAACCTTGAAAAATGGGAGCCATAAGCATAATTTTAATTGCATGTTTTATTCACTGGAAACATAATAGCAAATTATTTTCTTTAATTTTAAAATTAATCTGAATCTTGACTCTTAAGTCTGTCTACATAAAAATAAAATGGAGCTGCTGGTTATGCATTGCATTTGAATTTTCCAGAGGCTATTGGGAAGAGCTGCTAGCTGAGTTGAAGGGGACTGAGACAAAGTCCAGTGAAGCGAGGTAAGCACTTGGAAGCTGAGTTACTGGTTGCATCTGCATTGCACTGGAATTACCCAGAGGCTGCTGAGAAGATCTGTTAGCTATGAGGTTAGGGGAACTGAGATAAAGTCCAGTGGAGCGAGGTAAGCACTGGGAAGCTGAGCTGCGGGTTGCATCTGCATAACATTTGAATTTCCCAGAGGCTGTTGGGAAGAGCTGCTTTCTGTGAGACAAAGTTCAGTTAAGCGAGGTAGCAGCCCACAAATCATATAACTAAAACTCTAAATCAGCAGTAGTACATTCAGGGTAAGTGCATCTGTGATTACAATTTTATTTTATTTCAGAATATCTGGATTAATTCAGTGAAATACTTGTTTTGCAGCTGTCTTTCGGGGTACTCTTTTCAAATTTGGATACTGTCCTATTTGTAAACAAATTAGTAGTCTACAGGGACAGATTGCTTATCTAGCGTCTCTAGTCCATCTCTTCAAGCAGAAATTAGCCATTCTGCTCTATTGAGCTACTATGCTATCAGCCCCCTCTACCACAAAGATCCTGCAGGAGAAACGCAGTATGGACAACCGTGGAATCTGGCAGGATGAAAGTTGTGAACCATAAATACAAAGTTTTCACTGTGTACCTGCACAACAGATACAGTGCCCTTGCTGATCTTAATAGGAATACTAAGGTGGCAGGTCAAGGTAGTTATGATGATGATAACTCAAATAAGCAGGGGGTCATGGTCCAAGACGAAGAACTGGTTTGGGATAGAGTAAAGTGTGAATCAGGTATTACACACTAGTCGTGCAAAAAGAGCAAGGCATCCAAAAAGAGAAGCTACCTTCTGGTTGGTGATTCAGTTACAAATTTAGGAAAGGATATGGAGGTTTTGAAAGAGGTCAGGTGTCTGCCAGGTGCTACTGCCAGCAGAGACAAGAGGTGTATTTTTAAGATAGTCAAGAATGCCAATAAGGATTATGAGGTTGATGTTATTGTACATCTTGACACGAATGATCTGTCCCCAAAAGATGTACTTTCTGTGCAGAATGATTTCCAGAGTTTGGGACAGGAACTTAATAGCATAGCCTATAACAATGATGGCAAACCTTTTAGAGACCGAGTGACCAAACTGCAACCCAAAACCCACTTATTTTTTGCAAAGTGCCCGGCCGCATCAGCACTGCATGCACTCACGCCCCACTCGCACTAGCGCCACTGCAAGTTTTGTGTAGGCGCTAGCCTGCCCTGAGTGTCGTGCAGGCGCTAGTGGCCACTTGGGATGCATAGGCGCTCGCATCACCACAAACATGACGCAGGCCCTAGCACCGCCCCGAGCATTATGGGGGCGCTAGTGCCGCCCCGAGCGTTGCACATGCACTTGTGGCCCTGTTTGCAACATATGCGCCATTTACATGTGTGCATAAAAGTGCCTGCCCCTTCCTTTCCCTCCGGGCCACCAACCCAGAAAGGTTAGAGACTTCTGTGCTAACAGATTTCAAGCTTCCATCCATTTCTATCCACATCTGAGGTACTTCTATCCAAAGCTTGGGGATTTCTACAGTTTTTATTAGAATAGAAGGTTATTCATATAAACTTCAGTTTCCAATATTTTGATAATAAGAAAACCTGCTGTTCCCCTAGGGTTTCCTGCCTACGCAGGGGGTTGGACTAGAAGACCTCCAAGGTCCCTTCCAACTCCATTCCATTCCATTCCATCATATCGTATCGTATCGTATCGTATCATATTATTCTACTCTAAGATCTACAACACTAGTTGCATTTTGGTTGTACTCCAAATCCAAGTTATATTTGTCAGAGGTAGGAACAGGCTTACAGAATCCTATACCTAATAATATTAAGAGACAGTAATGCTCTGGTGAGTCACATCATTTCATTAATTATTGAAACATTATATCCAGGTGTTTTGCAAATGCCTTGAAAACTAAGACTGATAAACTCTATGTCATTTCATCATAATCCTAAAGATTTCGATTCATTTCCAGGAAAAATCAAAGAGTAGCTTATTCCTTAAAAAAACCAAGAACAGCCTATCACCAGAGTATGAAGGATATCAGAACCGATATATTTAGAAAGAAAATGCACGTCTCATGAGTCTGTGAATTTTCTTATAAAACAACATTCAATCTATTATATATTTCTTAACAGCACAACAGGGCTCATGTTTTCCACCGTTCCTGACGGGAAGAATAGTTGTTTATTTGGGAATTGTTAATTGGTCTCAATATCAGAGTTTAGATGATCAAATTTGCAACTGTGCACCCTAAACAAGTTAGAATTTGATAATGGCAAACATCAGACTCTTATTTCCAATCTGATTCATCTATTAATAGAAAACCAAGATTGTGCTGGACCAGTTATGCAATCTTCTGGCCAGAGTATATACTTGAGAATTGCGTTATTGTATATAGCATTTACAGGGTTAATGTATCATTGTGAGAACTGCATGTTAGAATGTTTGGCATTTAAAGGGTTAAGCGATGTCTCCTTAAGAGTAATGTAGTTTAGCTGTTTTAGTGAATCCTATATTCATCAAGTCAGTGGGAGGGGCCACTAAGTTCATCACAGGATATCCTGGCTACGTGCCAGCTTGTGAAAGAATGCCTTTGTGTGAAATCAGCATGGAAATGCATGTAGGGACATTGTCTACAACCACGCTAGAGCTAGTATGAAGGAATTACTGTTTTTACCTACGTAAAATGGACAAATGTACAAATCCGGACGCATCTTCAGAAAGTAAGTTCTGTTAAGAATTCCTGGAATAAATATTTGTTTAAAAACCATTTTTGCGTTGAGTTGACCCTGCCTGGACTTGAATTACAAATCATCTTAGTTCAGGTTCCAGAACAGAGATGTTTTTTTCTCCCATGCAGCCTTTTCTGTAAGAAACAAATACCCTAATGGCCTCCCTCTCTTCCACTGTTCACTTGAGGTAAATTCTTAAAGTTCTTTACACAAATGTAATTCCTAGGATAGTTGGGATTTGGATAGAAATCTGGTAGATCTACTTTTACTCATCTATGAAGCTTAAGATTTCACTTTTGACATGAAGCCTTTCCTCTTCTCTTCGAAGCAAAACTAAACTGATGAAGGAGACATTCCTTCCACTAGACCCAAATCTAAGCCTTGCTTCTAACTAGAAATGGAATTAGGAGCTCTGGTGGCAGTGGTTAGAATTCAGTATTGCAGCCTAACTCTGCCCACTGCCAGGAGTTCGATCCTGATAAGCTCAAGGTTGACTCAGCCTTCCATCCTTCAGAGGTCAGTAAAATGAAGACCCAGATTCTTGGGGGCACTATGCTGACATTGTAAGCCACCCAGAGAATGCTGTCAAGATATATGGGATGGTATATAAGTCTACATGCTACTGCTAATTAACTCTTTGTTAGCTCCATTATTGACCAAAAATATGGCCAACAATATGAGATATGACAAACATAAGTCCTTTTTGTACCAATTGTCTCATTTAGTGACTATTTAAAACATACTGTATTTGAAGTGTAAACCCACTCCCCAGCTTTCCAACCAGCTTTTCTTGCATTCATAATTGTGACAGTCACATGATCACCATTTGGATGCTTTGCAATTGGTACATCATCATTGCAGCATCCTCCAGTCATGTGATTTCCATTTGCATGCTTTATAACCGACTTCTAACAAGCAGAGTTAATGGAGAACGCGAAAGCAAAATTGCAAGCCATGGTCACAAGATGAACATAGTTAATGACCCCAGTGATTCACTTAATGATCAAAAGGGAAGTGATCTAAACTTATCATGATCATGGGATTTTGTACATATTGACTGCAGTACTTAGTAAAGCCTTTCCAGTTTCAATTGTGACCGCTAAACAAGGACAATTTGGGGGCCCCAAATTTCAATACTAATTTCTTGCCACAAGAAAAACAAAACAGTAACTCCTGGTTTAAGGACATCTTGCAAACAAAAATCTTTAAGTAAATTCCCCCTTGCTTAAAGATTAATGTGCTAACACAGGGGTCCCCAACTTGTGGGCTGCAGCCCACTACCAGCTGCGTGAGTGGTTGGCCAGTGCACGTGTGTGCGCACATACTCATCCCCCCACTCGCACTAGCGCCACTGCAAGTTTTGTGTAGGCGCTAGCCTGCCCTGAGTGTTGTGCAGGCGCTAGTGGCCATTTGGGATGCATAGGCACTAGAATCACCGCGAGATTCATGCAGGCCCTAGCGCCCCCCGAGCGTAGTGGGGGTGCTAGTGCTGCCCCGAGTGTTGCACGTGCACTTGTTTGCAGCATATGTGCCCCCATTTGCATGCGTGCATTAAAGTGCCTGCCCCTTCCTCTGGGCCACTAACCCTGAAAGGTTAGGGACTTCTGTGCTAACAGATTTCAAGCTTCCATCCATTTCTATCCAAGTCTGAGGGACCTCTATCCAAAGCTTGGGGATTTCAATAGTTTTTATTAGAATAGGTTATTCATTTAAACTTCAGTTTCCAATATTTTGATAATAAGATAATCTGCTGTTCTCCTAGGTCACGGGTTGGCAGCCCGTGGCTCTGGAGCCGCATGCAGCTCTTTCAGGCTTCTATTGTGGCTCCAGTCCTCCTCCGCCATTTGCAGAGAGAGAGAGACAGAGAGACGCAATTGCGCTTCGCTTCCCTTATCTCTCTTTCCTGATTGACCCTGCACCCGGGCACCCCACTCCCTGGGAGAAGCGTGGCCAGGAAATCCCTTTCCCGGGCTGGCCCCATCCGAGGCACATGTGGCCAAGAAGCCGTGCGGGGCAGCCCCAGGATCCTCCCTGGGAGCACCCCGCCGGAGCCTCCGCTGAGTGGGCCAGCCCTCCCACAAGCTGCAGCCCCGAGGGAGCACAGCCAGCGCTACTGTTGGCCCCGCTGGCCGGGAAGGCGCGCTGGAGTCCCGGCTGCTGGGAACGCGATCGTCCCGCTCCTCTCCCATCGCCTGGAAGCAGTAAACAATTAGTCCACAGTGATGGGTTTCCTCGCATGCAGGGCTTACATTGGTGGTGGAGACGCAGCAAGGGAGGAAGGGAGACAGAGAGAGAGAGAGAGAGAGAGAGAGAGAGAAAGAAAGAGAGAGGGAGAGAAAAGAGAGAGGGAGGGAGAAAGAGAGGGAGAGGGAGAGGAAAGAGAAAGAGAGAGGAAAGAGAGGGAGAGGGAGAGGAAAGAGAGAGAGAAAAGAGAGAGGAAAGACAGGGAGAGGAGAGAGGGAGAGAGAGAGGGGGGGAGGGGGAGAGGAAAGAGAGAGAGAGAGGAAAGAAAGAGAGAAAGAGAGGGAGAAGAAAGAGAGAGGGAGAGGAAAGAGAGAGGGAGAGGAAAAAGATATATATATATATAAAGAAAATATGTATATATGTTGTCCTTACTGGTCTTTTAGTAAAGAATGTTTAATGAAATATTTTGATTTTTTTAAATTAAGAGATGAGGTATGGGGAGAATTATACTGTATTTAAAGATGGTAGATAAGCTACTAAAATTGTTTTCACTGTTGGGATGAAGGAGAAAGGTTTCCCCCCCCCCCTTTCTCTTGCATAAAAATTTGTTTTCTTTGTAGCAGTTCATTGATTTGATAAATGCACCACACTATAGTTTTTTTATACATAGCATAAAGATAAAAAAGGATATATGCAGTGTTATCTTCATTTTAGATGTCAAAAGGGTTTTGTGGCTCCCAGTGTTTTCTTTTCTGTGAGAAATGGGTCGAAGTGGCTCTTAGAGTGTTTAAGGTTGCCGACTCCTGCCCTAGGTGATAATGAGGATGAGAATGCAGGGAAAAATAACAAGTATTTTGAGTGAAATTTGTATGATGGCCCTCTCTACCTTCTTGCATTCCAAGAATCAATAGTGGAGAGCAAACCCAGGTTCCAAACAGCTTTATCAGAGAGCATTACATTATAATAGAAAAGAGTTATATTTTAAAGGAAGAAATAAGCTGCCACTGTTCCAAGGAGATAAATCTATAGGTAATGAATGATTAATACAATTGTAGACACTTGCAAACATGAAAAAAAGATTAATATGCCATGCAATACAAATGTTAGTGAGAATAATTTGCTCATATTCTTGTCCCCAATTTAAGTCATTAGCTTTGCAATTTTTTTAACATAAATGAAATGATGGGAAAAAGTTATCTTTATCATGTTCGAAGACGTCTCCTCTATGCAAATGATCAACAAAGAGAGAGAGAGAGAGAGAGAAAAAAAACCCTCAGAGGAATAGACAAAGACATTTTAACAAAAAGTAACTTTTTGGTCCATGGAATGAGATGGCATGGCATGGCATAATAGACAGACAGACAGACAGACAGACAGACAGACAGACAGACAGACAGAGACAGACAGATAACCTTTATTGTCATTTTTTTACTGTGGGCACACTGGCACACATTCAAAATGAAATTTAGTTGCTTGCTCTCAAAGTGTACACATACATAACACACATTTGAACATACTATATAAAACATATGTACAGACCTGCACCCTTACATATAAGCAACATATAAATATTAATCACTATCCATCTTGAATACATAACGGAAGGAGGAAACTTTAGAGTTCTCAAGGTTAATATTGTATGGAATAAAACTGTGACTGAATCTGGATGTTTTGCTTTGGATACCACAGAGCCTCCTCCCAGAAGGTAATAAGGAAAACAGGTCGTGAAGAGGATGTGTAGTGTCCCAGACAATGTTACAGACCCTGCTCAAGCAGAGCTTATATGCTATATTCTGGATGGAAGGGAGGGAACTGCCAATAATCTTTTCAGCCATCCTCACCACTCTCTGCACTGCCTTCCTGTCTGAACCAGTGATGCTTCCAAACCAGACTGTGATGCTTTATGACAGGATGCTCTCAATCGTCCCTCTGTAGAAAGTGGTAAGGACAGGGGAAGGCAGATGTACTTTTCTCATGTGATGCAGAACATGCAGGCATGCTGTGCCCGCTTCACAACTGTCTCGCTGTTGAGCGACCAAGCCAGCCTACTTGTTAACTGCACACCCACCAATTTGATGCTGGTAATCATCTTCATAAGTGAATCATTAATGCAGAGGAGTGTGGCTGTACCTGCCTTTTCTGAAATTGACAATGATCTCTTTGGTTTTTCCAGTATTTAAAACTAGGCTGTTTTCCTTACACCAGTTTACCAAACCTTCAACCTCCTTGTGGTAAGCACCATCATTGTCATCACGAATAAGGCCCACTACTGTTGTATAATCTACAAACTTCACAATATGGTTGGTGGCAAACCTAGCACAACAGTCATGGGTCAACAGAGTGAACAGCAGCAGACTTAAGACGCAGCCCTGAGGAGAACCTGTGCTCAAGAAAATGGTGTTAGAAATATTTGTTCCAGCTCGCACATATTGGGGCCTGTTAGTAAGAAAATCAAGAATCCAGAGTGTTTAAGCCTAAAAGGCCCAATTTGTCTACTAGATGCTGGGGAATGATTGTGTTAAATGCCGAACTGAAGTCGACAAACAACAAACACACATGAGTATTTCTTTCCTCTAAGTGCTTCAAGCTCAGATGGAGAACAGAAGAAATAGCATCCTCTGTAGAGTGATTTGGTCGGTAAGCAAACTGAAATGGGTCAAATGCTGGTGGGAGGCTAGATACAATAATATCCTTTATCAATTTCTCAAAGCATTTCATAATGATGGATGTCAATGCAACAGGATGGTAATCATTGAGGCCTGTAATTGAGGACTTTTTTGGCACTGGCAAAATGATGGTGGTCTTAAAACACGATGGGATCACTACCTGCTGCAATGAGAGATTGAAAATATCTGTGAGAACAGAAGCCAGTTCATCTGCACATTCCCTAAGAACACGTCCAGGGATATTATCTGGACCTGCTATCTTCCAAATGTTAACTTTCTGCAGTGTTTTCTGGACAGAGATGACATCAAAGCTGAGCACTTGCTCATCAAGATGGGGCACAGCTTTCCTAGCAGGAGTGCTATTTGATGCTTCAAATCTTTCAAAAAATGTATTCAGCTTGTTTAGGAAGTCTGTGTCGTCCTTGCATCTCGATGGAGCTATCTTATAATCTGCAATGTCCTGGATTCCTTGCCACATTCGTCTGGTGTTTGTTGGGTCCTGAAAAAAGTTCTGAATTTTCTGGCAATGGGCTTGCTTTGCACCCTTTATGGCACTTTTCAAATTAGCTCTCGCTGTTCTAAGTGCCAGCATGCCACCGGATTTAAAAACCACATTCCGTACTTTCAGCATCTTGTAGACCTCATAAGTCAGCCACGGTTTTTCATTCACCCTCACAACGCTTTTAAGGACACAGACATCCGCTATATACTTTTGGATACATGCAGACACTGTGGTGGCATACTCAACCTTTATATATTGGTTGTCAGTAGCTGCTTCTTGAATGCCCCAATCTATGCACTCAAAGCAGTCTTGTAATGCTTCTATAGCTCCCTCTGTCCAAACCCTCACCTGCTTTACTACAGGTTTCACTCTGACTAATAAAGGTTTATATACTGGAATAAGCAGCAGTGAGAGATGGTCAGAGGGGCCCAAGTGAAGGTAGGGGATAGCTTTGAATGCATTCTTGATGTTGGAATAAGCAAGTTCCAGTGTATTGACCCCTCTGGTTGCAAAGTCCACATATTGATGGAAATGCGGTAGAATAGCTTTCAAATCGACTTGATTAAAGTCCCCCACTACAATAAATGCACCCTCTGAGTGAGTAGTTTGTAAGCCACTGATGGTATGATAGAGAACATTCAGGGCTCTGTTTGCATTGGGGAGATATACACAGCTGTGATAATGATAACAGAAAATTCTCTAGGCAGATAGAAGGGTCTGCATTTGATGGTCAGAAGCTCCACATCAGGGGAGCACAGACTTGAAATCACCTTGGCATTATTACACCATCTGTCATTTATATAAAAGCAGACACCTCCTCCCCGGGATTTACCACAAAGAGTAAAACTCCAGTCCAGCCAAAATGTTGAAAATCCCATCGAGCTAATAGCACTATCTGGGACAGAGGGCTTTAACCAGGTTTCTGTTGTAATGATGACACAGCAGTTTCTCACCTCCCAGTTTGTTGTTAAATCTAGCCTCAAGTAATAAACTTTGCAGTTGCTTTCTTGTGCGAGGTGGTGCCCATTCTAATACTGCTCTTACCTTCTCT
Organism: Protobothrops mucrosquamatus; assembly: GCF_001527695.2. Taxonomy (NCBI): domain Eukaryota; kingdom Metazoa; phylum Chordata; class Lepidosauria; order Squamata; family Viperidae; genus Protobothrops; species Protobothrops mucrosquamatus. Next base: position 785,247 of record NW_015386659.1, on the reverse strand, counting down.
GGGTCCATTTCAATGCTCTGTGGGGATATGCAATAACCTAGGTAGTCTATTCTTTCCTGGTGGAATTCGCATTTCGATAGTTTGGCATATAGGTGGGCGGCTCGCAGTTTCTTTAGAACCGCTCTGACTAGGTTGACATGTTCCTCTTTTGATTCGGTGAAGATAAGGATGTCGTCTAAATAAACCAGGACCCCCTTAAATAGGTGCTCCCTTATTACCTCATTGATTAATTGCATAAATACTGCGGGCCCCGCTTGTAATCCAAATGGCAAGACTTTGAATTGGTAGCACCCCATTGGGCAGTTAAATGCGGTCTTCCATTCATCCCCTTCCTTAATTCTCACGTGATAGTACGCTTCCCTTAGATCTAGTTTAGTAAAAAAAATTCCTTTCGAGAGGTGTGATAACATGTCCTTCATGAGGGGTAGGGGGTATAGGTTGCTTTCACTATAATCCACGCATAAGCGTAAAGAGCTGTCCTTCTTTTCTCTAAAGAGGACCGGAGTGGCCACTTTAGGCTTGGCAGGTTCAATGAACCCCTTTTCTAGGTTTTTCTTTATGAATTTTTCCATTTCCTCCTTTCCTTTGGGCTCATGGAGTATAATCTGGGCTTTGGGAGTTTTGCTCCGGGCTTGAATTCTATGGCACAGTCCGTGGGTCGGTGGGGGGGGGGGAAGCTCATCTGCCCTTTCCTCGCTGAAAACTTCAGGAAGATCTCTGTATTCCTCTGGTATTTCTGGTAGCCCCTTTTCCTCTCCCATGGATGCTTTTTCCATTCTTAATTTTGGTAGATCCCCTTGGGGTTTTAAGTCCATAGGATCCCCTTTCGGGAAATTGATTTCTGCCATCCTCCAATTCACCCAGGGGTTCCATTTCTTTAACCATTCCATCCCTAAGATCATTGGGCATTCCATGCCTGGGGTCACTACAAACGTTATGTCTTCCTCATGTTTGCCTAGGGAGAGGTGGATTGGTAAAGTTGCTAGGGTAGCTGGCACACCCCCCCCTGCTATGGACTCATCTAACTGGCCAAATGAGATTGGTTGTTCCAGTCTCTTCGACGGAATGCCCAGGTTTCCCACTAGCGTTGGGCTAATGAGGCAGCGGGTGCAGCCAGAGTCTCTTAAGGCTTTCACCTTCACGGCTTCGGGCATGGAGTGAATTAATATAGTCACTGTCTTGAGGATGGGTGCGATGGGTCCACTTACCAGGGGTTCACCCTCCGAGCTGTTGTCTGAGGCATCCACTGGCCCTGCGGTGTAGGCTGGAGTTCTTTCCCCCCGATGAGCAGAGGTAGGGGATTCCACAGCCCCCATCACTCTCATGGCAGGTTCTTTTGGCTTAGCTGGAGACTTCCTGGATTTGCTGGCCGGTGATCTGTCTGGGTTATGCTGGGGGGCTTTCGAGCGGCATTCTACAGCCCGATGCCCCTCTCTCCCGCACTTGAAACACCCCATTTGCTCCTTGGCCATAGCCGATAGTTTCACTGGTTCACGTGTCGACTCAGGCGGTGAGCGGCTCCATTGTTTTCCTTGGTGGTGCCTCTTCACTAGGTCGATCTCTGCTTCCTCTGCCAGGACGTACCATTCGTTGAGTTGGTGTGGGTCCCCTTGGGGCAGGCAAGCATCATATAGGTCGTAGTTTAGTCCGTCTTTGAAATGGCTAAGGAGGATGTCTTCCAGCCAGTTCAGTTTGCTGGCAATGGCCCGGAATTCTTGCGTATATTTGGCTACCGAGCGTTTGCCTTGCCTCATCGTTTTTATCCTTTCACGGGCTTTGCGATCAGCCAGGGGGTCCTCAAATCGCCTTCTCAGAGAGGACATGAAACGGTTGAAGTTGTTGAGCCCTGGGGCATTGGAGTCGTGCAAATTTACCACCCAATCTGCGGCCGGCCCGTCCAGAGCAGATTGCACGATCCAAATACGGGCTTTGTTGCTGGGGATGTGCCGCCCATATTCCTCCATGTAGCTGAGGACTTGGGTTAGGAAAAACCCCAAGCATGTCGTCTCGCCCTTGAATCTCACATCCAGCGGCGGGAGTCTTTGAATGGATCGGTGCCTTCGTTGTCAGTGGTATTGTCTTCCATCCAGATCGCCATCTGCGGGTCGGCAGGGAGTGGGGACTATTGGATCAGCGGATGTCCCCGGGACTGCAGGTTCCACTTCCCTCTCGGTGTCTCTCCAGTTGCGGCTCCAGGAGCTGGTGCGGCTGTAGGGCTCAGAATTCTCCTCTCCTAGGGAGCTGAGGGTTCTCTTCATCAAGTCGATAGCTTTCTCTAGGATCCAGCTCCAGTGCGGTGCCCAGCTTCCTTCCTCTTCGCTTGCGTACAGGGATTTCCCCATCTCCTGCTTCCATTCTGGTTGGTTGGCTCCCCGTCTCAGGGTCACCTTTCTTGATTTCTTTTCCCACTCGCCTTTCTTTCCAACGCCCATTGACCACCGAGGTTTGTGGTTACGCGTCTTCACCACCTCTTCTCCTGAGGAATATGAGCTCTCAGATCCCGATATCTGGCAGGTTTTCAGTCGGGGCAGTGGCTCCCTCTCCGGGGGGGCTTTCTCCCTTCCCTGCTCCGTCATCTGACATGGTATTTTTTGCAAAGTCCCCCGGCAAGGTTCTCCCTTCCAGGTGGACTAATTTTGCAGATCCTTTCTAATGTAAGGACCCACCTCACTTTACATCTTAAGAAGAACTCTTGGAATGTCTCTTCCAACAGGCATCTTTATTAAGAGAAAATGATTGCAGGCATGCTAGACAGGATCTGGGGAATTCTCTCTCATCCTTCAATGTTTTAAAGTGTTCCCAAACAGCCCCCACCCCACAGTTCTTCCGGGCGACGATCACTCATCCTCTCTTTTCCCAGATCCCAGGCGTTGCATTGTTCCCCCCTTTTCCCTCACTGCCGGCAAAAGGGAGACTTCAGAGAGAGTAGATGAAAGGCGATGGCCGTATTGTTATGGTCAGTCCTCTTGATGAGAATCAACATCCAGTCACTTTGTAGTTTAATGAAGGAAGTGAAAGTCATAAACCCACCTTTCTTATCCTCCTCCCCTTTCGTAGTATGACAGAATCCAGAGAGAGTAAGAAATGGGTTTTTATCAGAGTAGGTAGCTAGAAATGAAATATAATTGGATTCTGACAGTAATCTATTTTTGGCTCTAAGGAGCAAGCATTTGCAAACAAAATAGATGGAAATGCCAGTCTGTATGGTTTAGCTTTTAGCCTAGATGTTAGGCCTCCGCCACGTTTCCTCTTTTGGTCACACCTTCTCCTTTTCTTCCAAAGATGGTCAGCAATAGAGGGAAACTTCCCAGTTGCAATGGCTGCCACCCCACTCTGCCCGTTGCCTGAAATGCTGCCTTCACTGCTCAAAACACTGAGCATGACGCTGTTTCCACCTCTAGTAATTCCCTTTCTTCCTCCCCACTCCTCCACACAAAGCACCGATCTCTCACACTCCGTGTCAACCCCCGGCGCCTCCGTTGTTGATTTTTTTCCCCTTAGTAATCCAAGGCCATGCAGATTCTCCAGAACAGTTTTCTTGACAGTTCCTCTCTCACTAAATAACTTCATCTCTAATATGGACTGACGTTCGTATGACAGTTTAGCAATCAAACTCTGCTTACTTGTCATTATTTTTGAAAAGTACTTCAGTTCGGATTGTTCATTCCCTTCCATAACCCCAACACTTTTGAGAACTGAAGCAGCCGCAGCCAAACAAAGCGCCACCATCTTAAATTACATAAAACAGAACAGAATGAATAAAGTTGGAAGGGAGCAACTGTGAGAGGGATCTCGGAGTCCTAGTGGACAATCACTTAAATATGAGCCAGCAGTGTGCTGCAGCTGCCAAAAAAGCCAACACAGTGCTGGGCTGCATTAACAGAGGGATAGAATCAAGATCACATGAAGTATTAATGCCACTTTACAATGCCTTAGTAAGGCCACACTTGGAATACTCGTAGGTCAAAACCAGTGGTGCTACATTTTTTCTACGACTCTGAGATCTTTCTCATGTCTCTTCTCGTTGTTTCTACTAATCCCCTGACCTCCGATTTTGTATATTCCTTGCCAACGACCTTAACCCATACAGATCAAATTGCTTCTCTTCCTACTCCCGGGACATGATAGCAGTGTTCCAATACCTCAGGGGCTGCCATAAAGAAGAGGGAGTCAAGCTATTCTCCAAGGCGCCTGAAGGCAGGATGAGAAGCAACGGGTGGAAACTGATCAAGGATAGAAGCAACTTAGAACTAAGGAGAAACTTCCTGACAGTTAGAACAATTAACCAATGGAACAACCTGCCTCCAGAAGCGGTGAATGCTCCAACACTGGAAGTTTTTAAGAAGAGACTGAACAGCCATTTGTCTGAAATGGTGTAGGGTTCCTGCCTGAGCAGGGGGTTGGACTCGATGACCTCCAAGGTCCCTTCCAACTTTATCATTATTATTATTATAACCCCCATCCTCAAGCAGGAGATCGATACCATTTCAGACAAATGGCTGTCCAATCTCTTCTTAAAAACCTCCAGTGATGAAGCATCCACAACTTCTGAAGTCGAGCCATTCCACTGACTGATTGTTCTGACAGGAAATTTCTCCTAAGTTCTAAGTTGGATCTCCCCTTGATTAGTTTCCATCCATTGTTTTTTGTCCTGCTTTTGGGTGCTTTGGAGAATAGGCTGACCCCTCTTTTTTATGACAGCCCTTTAAATATTGGAAGACTACTATCATGTCACTCTAATCCTTTTTTCATTAGCTATACTAGTGCAACCATTTGTGTTTTAGTCTCCAATCATCTAATCATCTTTGTTGCTCTTTCTCTGCACATCTCAACATTTTTTTATTTGTAATTTGCCTTTATTATTTTTACAAATAACTCAAGGTGGTGAACATATCCAACATACATTCCTCCTAATATTTTTCCTACAATAAACCTGTGAGAGGAGTTGGGCTGAGATATATTAGCTTTCAGAAGTTACAATTTATATTACATGCTCCTAAATGTGAAAATTTTAATTTTCAACTATTAATATCAACAAAATTTTCAATGTTAACTATTATCTGTTAAAATGATTACATACCTGTTTTTATTTATAATCTCATAGTTTGAGTATTGTATATATGAACACCATTTAAAATTAAGCTAAAAGAATAGTTGAACTCCAGAAGTCTATATAATAGAAGTTATTTCCAGCCCAAACTGTACATTCTATCAATACACTATAAACACACCTATTTTTCTTTCCTTGTGATTGTTTAGAGCATCCCTCCTGAATGGAAAAAAGAAAACATATTCATGCATAAAGGCACCAGACAAACTAAGAACATAAAGCGTCAAAATTAATTAGCCCACTCTAGTGGGAAGAAACAAGTGTTGTTAATATAAGATTGGAAGAAAAATAGTTAATCCCTGCTCTGTGAGAAAGAATGATAATTGGCTAAAATGCAATGCAATTTTAAGTATTAATCTTGCAAATACAAATTAGAAATAAAAGAAATAAAATACTTACCAATGTGTCTGTGTAGGAATATTGATATCCCTTTTCTTTTAATGGATTTAATATTATTTTTCCAGAAGAAAATGAAGGTGTACTCAAGTATTTATAAACGGACAATGTTTCATTACTAATGCAATACACAGGTGAACTACCATTGTTCATGCATTCTGTTATAAAATCAGAAAACAACAATATTCACAGAAGGAAATATTAGATAATACATACTGCATTCTCGCACTTTCACTCATAGCCAAGAATCTGTTTACATTTTCATAAAATAATGACAAAGAAGCCATAAGCACATTCTGTGCCCTAGGCAATATCAAAACTGTAGAGTATACAACATGCAAAGTGAAGAATATCTATATAAATAAAAATGTAAATGTTCATTTGTTCAAAATCTTAAATCTCTGAAAGTTCTTCACCGATTGCTTTGAAATTTTGACACAACGTTGCATTCGAATATGTGTGTGTTTTTATATACCTACTATTATATAGATGTCACACCTGTGACAGGTAAAAACATGTTTTTGAAAAACAGGTCCATCTGTTGGACGTAAAAGCAACACACGCTAGCATTGTGAAATTAAACATATTACAAACGTGCACTTTTTCTTTTCTTTCTTTTCCATTTAACCAGACTGAGCCACAGCAATGCGTGGCCGGGTACAGCTAGTTTTATACTTAAAAATGGGTTATGATTCTGCTTTCCTCTGCTGTGTGGAAAATTACACTCTGTTGTATTTGTATATTTTTGAGTGTAGTGCAATAATAACTGCACAAAATTTTGCATTGCTTATGGAAGTTTTGTTGTTGACTTATCTGCTGAAGGTCAGAGTATTATTTAAGTTGACAGTAGATTGGCAGGAGAAGGAAGAGTAGATCCTTGTGCCAAAATGAGTAAGGAAGCAATACAAGAATATACATACATACATACACACATACACACACACACACATATATATATATGTATGTATGTGTAGATATATATATGTGTATGTATGTGTGTGTGTGTATATAACACACACACAGTGATCTCATGGTTTCCTGCTTTTCTAGCTTAGTGTCTTAACCACTTGACCAAACTGAGTATTGGTTCTGAGTATTGACTGAGTCAAACCCATACTTTTAAGTCAATGAAAATGACATAACATTTGCCTCTAAATATATAAAATTTGCCATTAAGTATATATTTTTGTTAGATAGTAGAGAACTTACAATGGTTGATGGTTGAGTTGTCTTCTGAAAGCCCAGTTTGCTCTTTTGCAATGGCGTTACCTTATGTCTAGCAGTGCACCAATTTTAGATAAAACTGCCTAGCATAGAGCTTGCTAAAGATGCTTCACAGACTAATTGGGTACATTATTATAGATTTTGGGACTTACCTTTTTAAAATATTAACACTCTGATAGATTTTTTTTATTTCACAGCAATTATTTAAAATGTGTTATTTGGCTGCAGCCAAAATTTACCTATTTATATTGATCTGTAAGATCAGCTAAAAGTAGAGGGTGGGGTTGAAATTCCCTTCCCTCTCTCCTCACAGGGGGGAAGATACTTTGGGTAGCTTTTGCAGGAAAAAATACTTAAAGTCTTAAAGAGAAGATCAGATCTCACCCAGTTTTATCCGCGTTGCTTTAAAGGTGCTTAGTGACGAGCCATATTGCTATGGCCAGTCTTTCCCCCGCTGGTTTGGAGGGTTTCCCCGGATCAAACAGAAGGGCTGCCGTCCTCCCGTGATCAAGCAGGGGTCCCCTCCTTGCTCATCGCCCCTATAAGGAGACTTTCAACCCTTTCCAGGGTCACCCAGCAGGACGAATTAGGACGCGAAAGACGGAGCTCGTCTTCCAGCATCCGCAGCACCGCGATGGCAAACCGGAAAAGCGGCAACTAACTACCCAGGGGAAACAGAGCAAATATAAGAACAATTTTAATCTAATTGGATGTATATGCTTTTGAAACTTGGGGACTAAAAGTGTTCCTATTCTTACTGGAGATGTTTGTTTTTATCTAAAAAAAGAAATAAGACCTGAAAAACTATCATAAAAACTTTAGACTTAAAAAGCTTTAAATGACTATGTCTCGTATTTATGTGAATTATGAATCCAAGTGTTGGAGGTGTGGACACCCAGATGCAACTTTTTTTCATATGTGGTGGACTTGTAAGGTTATTAAGGCCTTTTGGATACAATTGTGGTGGAACTTACAGCAAATCTTTAAAAAAAGGATTATCTTTCTCCCACAGCTGTTTCTTTTAGGTATTGTGCAAGATT
>NW_015386659.1:774670-775708 GCF_001527695.2 Protobothrops mucrosquamatus | reverse complement strand
ATCAGCGGTGTGTCCGTAGATGGCTGATGAGACCGATGTTAGCACGGAATGTTCTGCCACATACTGAACATAGAAATGTGGACACTATTGCTTCAGCATTTGCAGCTCTGGCTTTACGGAGTGCTCGCTTCTCTTGTGCCAAGATTGTCCTTCTGTGTTCATATGTCTGGCAACCCTGGTAAACCAGGGTACGCCATGTTGGTCGATCATGCGCCAAAAATTCCCAAGAGATGGTGTCGATATCCAGGGATTTGAGAGATGCTTTCAGCGTGTCTTTGTATCACTTCTTTTGTCCCCCGTGCGATCGCTTTCCTTGAGACAGCTCACCATAGAAGAGCTGTTTAGGGATGCGATGGTCTGGCATCCTTACGTGGCCTGCCCAGCGCATCTGGGCTTTCATCAACAGAGTGTAAACTGATGATAGGCCTGCTCTGGAGAGGACATCTGTATCTGGTATCTTATCCTGCCACCAGATCCTCAGAATTCTACGAAGGCAAGTCATGTGGAAGTAATTCAGTTGCCTGACGTGCCTCCTGTACACTGTCCAGGTCTCACTAGCATACATTAGGGTAGTTAGCACTGCTGCCTGGTAAACTTTAAGCTTAGTAGCAAGGCTTATTCCATGGTGGTCCCACACATTAGTCTACAGTCTGCCAAATGCAGAACTTGCCTTGGCAATTCTACAGTTGACCTCGATGTCAATTGTCACTGCACGGGAGAGGGTACTACCAAGATACGTAAATTGGTCCACTGCTTGCAGCTTTTGCCCCTTCACTGTGATGGTAGGCTCTTGGTATTGGGCTTTTGGAACTGGCTGGTACATCACTTCGGTTTTTTTTGTGTTGATAAAGAGGCCAAAGTTGTCACAAGCGACTGCGAATTTGTCCATGCTGGCTTGCATTTCCTGCTCCGATCCTGCATTAAGGGCACAGTCATCAGCAAAGAGAAGATCTCGTAGCACAGTCTCCTTTACCTTGGTGACAGCCTGGAGTCTTCGCAGGTTGAACAATTTCCCATCGGTTCTGTACCTCAGATTGA